>NC_086112.1:70254831-70554831 GCF_963921235.1 Mobula hypostoma | reverse complement strand
CGCAACTCTGATCAGTCACCCATGGCCAGGTTTCTCAGGCTAATAAAACATATCATTTAACTGACTGCCATTCATTAATAGTTTTAAGGTTTTCTAGAACACCCTGTTTCTTTTTTAGTGACGTTTTTGCCATCTTCTTTCACTACTTCAAAAATTCCTGCCTAATTTCCAGTGGGTCGATTGAATGAACTTAGTGACTGCAGGCATGTGTCAGTGTTCCAGGAATACAGATTCAACCCTAAAGCACATATAGCTACAACATGTATGGACCTGCTGAATAAATTCTGCAAATTGTTGACACTATCCAACCACCACCTACTGATTATATGCCAATGGTATGCCTCCCATTTAGCACCTTGAAAATTGCTATTTCTCTGAGAACTGAGTGTTTGCTTATATTTTGTAAATAAAAACAAATATTTGTGTGTGCTTTTTTTCCCTGTTTAAGTGTACATGTGTTATCACAAGTCTCATGGTGATGCTGCCTTTACTTTTCTTTGCTCTAACAGAACAGGTGGTTTATATCAGGCCATAATCTACTCAGCCTGAGTTCTGGCACAGCTTTATACTGTGCCTTGCTGCCTTCTTGCTCCTTATCCCACCAAACCAGTGTGACATTTGTTGACTCTGAATGGAGTGCACCACCCCCATCAGCTAACTGGAGAGAGAGTGCTTCAAGCAAAATGGAGATTTTCTCCCTGTAGAGTGGGGGATGGGAAATGCTTTCTAACTTTCTGAAGCTCTTTTCTCCGACTTTAAATTACTGGGTTAATCTAGAAGGCAAGGCACAACACATGTCATTTTGATTTAGTTTTAAAGGGCACTCTATTTAAAAAAGAACAGATGCATCTCCCTCACAAAAATCTCTTACAAGATTTCACAAAGAGAATCAAACACAATGCATCCTTGCTGCCTGGTAGAATGCACTAAAAGACAACTTCTGAACCAAACATGAAATCAAACTTCATTTGCAAAAGTAGAAAATTTCAATAAGATAAACTTCACATTCTCAATTTCAAAAGGGTGATATTTATTGACAGCTTCTGAATGTAAATTTACATATCTATTACACCCTAGCACAAAGCTTCCATGACACTATTTTTGAAGATGTTAAAGGTGTTTCTATGGTAGATTTTAATCTTACAATATTGGTTGCATATGTTCTTTGACTGATAATGGAGAAACAAATATTTGTTGATCTTGAATAGAGTACAATCTCATCGCATTCCTCTCTTTTACACAAGCCCCCTCCAACACCCCGTTCCACCTTCACTATTTCATCACCAAACCAACAAGCCAATAAACAAAAATTCAGAAAGGAGTTAGAAATCCAAACAGCTAATTTAACTGCTAAAGTCCTCTCCATTCTGTCATGAGAGCCCCTGTCATTGGTTACCTTATGTTGGTTTTAAGCCTCTGAACAAATCAGGAAAACCTGTTTCAGATTCATGACATATGGGCAATTGTCTGAAAACAAGTGTTAAATCCAAAACCAATTCTAATGATTTAATGGCTGCAAAAAGCAGGTGCTCTTTCTTTACTAGAGGGGGAGTAGAGGCAATGATGGCAGCAATATAATTATTTATTTTCATGGAGAGATAATTTAGTCACAGCAAATGCAAGAGAGCTACATGTAATGGTTAACATATAAGATCTGCTTATGGTCTTCTCTATTGCCATGATGAGGCCAAACTCAGGTCAGAGCAGCAACACAGCATGTCCCATCTGGGTAGCTTCCAATCTGGTGGGATGAACATCGATTTCTCTAACTTTCGCTAATTTCTTCCCCCTCCCTTCTTCTCGTCTTTTCCATTCAGCATTCTAATTACCCTCTCACCCCTAGTCTTCTTCTCATCTGTCCATCACCTCCCTCTAGTTCCTCTCCTCCTTCACTTTGTTTCTGCGATCCATTGCCTCTCCTATTAGATTCCTTCTTCTTCAGCCCCCTACTACTTCCACCTATCCCTTCCCAGTTTCTTAATTCAGCCCTCTCCCCCACCCACCTACCTTCCCTTTCAACTGGTCTAGTTATCGCATGCCAGCTTGTACTCCTGCCCCTCCAGCCCACCCCCACCCTCTTATTCTAGCTTCTGTCCCTTTTCTTTCCAGCCCTGATGAAGAGTCACAGCTCAAGAAGTTGATGATTTATTCCCCAGCATGAATGCTGCCTGACTTGCTGTGTTCATCCAGCATGTTGTGCATGCTGCTATTTACAATGGCTGTTTGGCCACTGTGATAACAGAGCCTTGACTTTGCATTAGTACAACTCGTATCATCCCTTTATATAACAGAACACAAGAATGGTTAATTATTTTGGAATGTTTCAGCTAGCATCTCAATGCTAAAATGTGACAGAGTGGCAGAGATATAGCAAGAAGGAATGACAATCTGATGTGGTGATAGTGTAATATGGTTAGAAATATGGCAGCTCAACAGGATGTGGGTGCATCAGTAGGGGCAAAAGCATGGAGGAGTGATGTGTGAAAACGTGTAATGGCTGAAAGAGTGATGGGTTCACAAGTATTCAGAATATAGGATCCCCATTACCCAAGATTACCATTACCATTACCATTACCATCCCCATTACCTCTTCTCATTGCTATCATCAGGGAGAAGATACAGGAGCCTGAAGACACATAATCAATGCTTTAGGAACAACTTTTTCCCTTCTGCCATCAGATTTCTGAATGGACATTGAACCCATGAACACCCCCTCACTACTTTTTTGTACTACTTACTTAACTTTATATATATACACACACATACACTTTTCACTGTAATTCACAGTTTTTATTACTATGTATTGAAATGTACTGCTGCCACAAAACAACAAATTTCACAATATATGCCAGTGACATTAAATTTGTCTCTGATTCCGAATCACAACCACAAAGAGCAGTTTCAAATGTGAGAAAATAATTAGAGTGATCATACATTTTATTACACTAAGGATTGTTCAAGAATATTTTACAAGTAGACGTTTCAAAAAGAATCTTGTCAAGTTACTTCTTGGTGATTTGGATTAGATATGAAATTAGTGTTGAAACACTGGGAATGACAACCCAAAACATTGGTTAGATAAATGGACTGTGAGAATGTTTTGATGAGGTAAACTCCTGGAAAAATGGACGAGCTTAGGGAGGGATTTTAATGACAATGGTGGAGGAAATATTCACTAATGATGAAGAAAAGAAATTAAGCATGTGTCAGACTCAGTGAGAACCTGGAGGAGACCGTAGGGAAAAAGAGGAATGAGGCTTGAAGCTGACAATGAGGACATTTAATCCATTCTAGGTCAGTAAGGATAAGTCTAGTGTGGGCAACATGATGAGATGGATTTGGTTTGGGGCAGTACTGGAACAAAATGAGTAAACTGAGCAACGAAAAATAAATACTGGAATCATTGAACATACTTTAACATAATTAGCGAAGGGAAATATGGCTTTGCTATTAATGGCAGAGGCTGTGTTTTTTCATGCAATATAAATCTCAATGGTAAGGTTATAAAAGCACATTGAACCAGGCTTGGGAACCAAAGCAAGTAGGTTATTACTTTATCATATATCCCCATGGTTATATGAATTTCAAAGCCTTTACAATTCATAAAAAATATTCTTTAGATAGCTTTACTACTGAATACAGTTATTCTCTGTTGTGATTGGAATGAACCTGTACAGTTTTTATTGGGATCTGGGCATTGTTAGGAAGGCCAACTTTTATTTCCCATCGCTAACTGTCCTAGAAAATGTGATGTTACATTAAGTGTGGTTGTTGTAGTCCTCCCCACAGTGCTGTTGGACAGGGAGTTCCTGGATTTCAACCCAGTAATGAAGCAGTAATGGTATACTTCCATATCAGGACGGTGTACAGTTTGGAAGGGAAACTGCAGAGTGGTGGCATTCCCATGTACTTGCTTCTCTTCTCCTTTTTGATAACAGATGTCTCTAATGGTGACCTTTAAGATGTCTTTAAGATGGATGCATTAGTGATAATTTTTCAGAACTCTTTAGATTCTGGACTAGTTCCTGAGGATTGGAGGGTGGCTAATGTAACCCCACTTTTTAAAAAAGGAGGGAGAGAGAAACCGGGGAATTATAGACCGGTTAGCCTAACATTGGTGGTGGGGAAACTGCTAGAGTCAGTTATCAAAGATGTGATAACAGCACATTTGGAAAGCGGTGAAATCATCGGACAAAGTCAGCATGGATTTGTGAAAGGAAAATCATGTCTGACGAATCTCATAGAATTTTTTGAGGATATAACTAGTAGAGTGGATAGGGGAGGACCAGTGGATGTGGTATATTTGGATTTTCAAAAGGCTTTTGACAAGGTCCCACACAGGAGATTAGTGCGCAAACTTAAAGCACACGGTATTGGGGGTAAGGTATTGATGTGGATAGAGAATTTGTTGGCAGACAGGAAGCAAAGAGTGAGAATAAACGGGACCTTTTCAGAATGGCAGGCAGTGACTAGTGGGGTACCGCAAGGCTCAGTGCTGGGACCCCAGTTGTTTACAATATATATTAATGACTTGGATGAAGGAATTAAATGCAGCATCTCCAAGTTTGCGGATGACACGAAGCTGGGCGGCAGTGTTAGCTGTGAGGAGGATGCTAAGAGGATGCAGGGTGACTTGGATAGGTTAGGTGAGTGGGCAAATTCATGGCAGATGCAATTTAATGTGGATAAATGTGAGGTTATCCACTTTGGTGGCAAAAACAGGAAAACAGATTATTATCTGAATGGTGGCCGAATAGGAAAAGGGGAGGTGCAATGAGACCTGGGTGTCATTAGACACCAGTCATTGAAAGTGGGCATGTAGGTACAGCAGGCGGTGAAAAAGGCGAATGGTATGCTGGCATTTATAGCAAGAGGATTCGAGTACAGGAGCAGGGAGGTACTACTGCAGTTGTACAAGGCCTTGGTGAGACCACACCTGGAGTATTGTGTGCAGCTTTGGTCCCCTAATCTGAGGAAAGACATCCTTGCCTTAGGGGAAGTACAAAGAAGGTTCACCAGATTGATTCCTGGGATGGCAGGACTTTCATATGATGAAATACTGGATGAACTAGGCTTATACTCGTTGGAATTTAGAAGATTGAGGGGGGATCTGATTGAAACGTATAAAATCCTAAAGGGATTGGACAGGCTAGATGCAGGAAGATTGTTCCCGATGTTGGGGAAGTCCAGAACGAGGGGTCACAGTTTGAGGATAAAAGGGAAGCCTTTTAGGACCGAGATTAGGAAAAACTTCTTCACACAGAGAGTGGTGAATCTGTGGAATTCTCTGCCACAGGAAACAGTTGAGGCCAGTTCATTGGCTATATTTAAGAGGGAGTTAGATATGGCCCTTGTGGCTAAAGGGATCAGGGGGTATGGAGGGAAGGCTGGTGCAGGGTTCTGAGTTGGATGATCAGCCACGATCATACTGAATGGCGGTGCAGGCTCGAAGGGCCAAATGGCTTACTCCTGCACCTATTTTCTATGTTTCTATGTTTCTATGTCTATACTAGAGAATGTGGTAATAGTAATACAGTTAAATGTCAAGAAGAAGTGACCAGACTCTCTCTTGTTGAAGGTGATCATTGACTGATGCTTTTGTGGTACAAACATTATGTGAAACCTATCAGTCTGTACATGAAACACACATAAAAGTTGCTGGTGAACGCAGCAGTCCAGGCAGCATCTCTAGGAAGAGGTGCAGTCGATGTTTCAGGCCGAGACCCTAGTCCTGACGAAGGGTCTCGGCTTGAAACGTCGACAGCACCTCTTCCTAGAGATGCTGCCTGGCCTGCTGCGTTCGCCAGCAACTTTTATGTGTGTTGCTTGAATTTCTAGCATCTGCAGAATTCCTGTTGTTTTAGTCTGTATATGAACGTTGTCTAGGTCTTGATGCATACAGGTATAAGTTGCTTCATTTGCTGAAGAATTGAGAATGGGATTGAATGTTTTACAATCATCAATGAACAGACTCACTTGTGGCCTCATGCTAGAAGGAAAATTATTGATGAAGAAGCTGAAGCTGATTGGGCCTAAAAAATACCTGCTCCGAGGAACTCATGTTCTGATGTTATGAAGCTTGCATGATTGATCTTCAACAGGGACAACCCACTGTCCTTTGTGGTTAGCATGATTGTCAATACCTTTCTTTATGACTGAGAGTAATTGGGCATAATTAGACAGGATTGGCTATCCTGGGCAGATGTATAGAATGTGGAATGAAACCTATCCCTCACATTGATTTCATCAGTAAGTGCTACAATTCCATTTTGACGGGTATGTTATTCAAAACTTAACCAGCTGTATCCCTGAGATAGTGCTTCCAAACCAGGCAGAAATTGTTGAACCTAGACTACATTCTGTATCATTGCAAATTTCAGTCTCCTTCCAGGTATTGCTCAATATGGCAGAGCACAGAGTCATCAACTGAGAAAGGATGGTAAGTTGCCTTAGATAGGTTCTTGATTAGCCAGGGCATCAAAGGGTAAGGGGTGAAAGCAGAGGAGTGGGGATGACTGGAAAAATTGGATCAGCCCATGATTGAATGGCAGATCAGAGTCGATGGGCCAAATGGCCTACTTTTGCTCTATATCTTATGGTCTTATGCCTTCAGCAGGTGGTTTCTTGCTCATATTTGACCCGATACCTTTTGGTTTCTGGGGTCTAGTGTCAATGTCGACAATTCCCAGGCCTATTCTCTGCTCCTTGTACACTGCAGTGCTGTCTCCTCTGGTCCTACCTGTGAGAGAGGATATACCAGCATCTGTGATGGTAGCGTTTTGCCCATTGTCTCTAACAGCTAATTCTGAGAAGATGACAACATCAGTCATTCTCTTGTTTAGTCTGCATGACGGCTCTCCTGATTGAGACCCTAGTCCCTTGATGTTAGTACAGAGGGATTGCAAGGTCGACTGCACTGACAGCCAAGCACCTTTCAACAAGTCCAGAGCATCTCAAAGAACAATACTGTCATGGAGTGCTTTTGCATGGGAGGAGGGATGTGAGGGATACATGGTGTTCAATTATCCATGAAGGATTCTTAAACAGCAAAGTGTGAGATGACCATTTCCATCTGCTTTCCTGTGTTAGATATTGGCCAGGGACCATAGAGCTAAAGCATTCATACAACCCATATTGAATGTTATCATTAATAAACCAGAAATTATGTGATGCCAGCAAATATACGGACAGTAGTTATTCATACAAATGTGATCTGGACCAATAGGTCTTCAGCTTATGTGTTGAAATATATGTAATTGCAATAATCACTTATTTTCCTGATTATAAGCATGACATCTCTGGTTGATTGTTTAGGAGGAAGATCAATTTTAACTTGCACGTTATGATTTGACTTGATTCAGTCATTTTCCCTTTCACAAGGTGCCATGGGTACAACTTGCTGGTTGAACAGTAGATTGCCATCTAGTGTTGGCAATTAATTTGTGGTTGCATCGGTCAAAAAATGGCAAACTGGCAATATAACACCATTAACTCCATTTGTACACTTACATTTACCTCAGAGATGGGAGAGGTAAAGATCTTACTATAGAAAGAATGCATCAACTCAACAAGCATACAAGATCATTGTAACAAAAAATATACTGCTCAATTATTGCCAGGTACAAGTTTGTATTTGTGAGTCGGTGGTCTCCATGGCAATTCTGTATTACTGTAGTTGTGAGTCTATGATCACCATGGTAATTCTGAATGTAGTGTAGTTGTGAGTCTGATCACCATGGCAATTCTGTATTACTGTAGTTGTGAGTCTGTGATCACCATGGCAATTCTGTATTACTGTAGTTGTGAGTCTGTGATCTCCATAGCAATTCTGTATTACTGTAGTTGTGAGTCTGTGTATCCCATGGCAATTCTGTATGACTGTAGTTGTGAGTCTGTAATCACCACAACAATTCTGTATTACTATAGTTGTGACTCTGTGATCTCCATGGCAATTCTGTATGTACTGTAGTTGTGGGTCAGTAATCACCATGGCAATTCTGAATGTAGTGTATTTGTGAGTCTGTGATCTCCATGGCAATTTGTATTACTGTAGTTGTGAGTCTGTGATGTCCATGGCAATTCTGTATCACTGTAGTTGTGAGTCAGTAATCACCATGGCAATTCTGTATTACTGTAGTTGTGAGTCTGTGATGTCCATGGCAATTCTGTATCACTGTAGTTGTGAGTCAGTAATCACCATGGCAATTCTGTATTACTCTAGAAATACAGTACAGCACACCATGGTAAGACAGTATACACTGAGTTGAGACAGCCTGCAATGTGGTGTGCCTGCATAAACTAGGATTCACTTTATGCAATGTTGACAGTTTATTCATCAGTTAAGACTGTGTGCACTATGGTGTAGTAGTGTGTATTCCATTGGGTAAATGTGAACTGTGGTGAGACTGTGCATTACCTTGACAATCTATTCTGTAGTAAAGTGTGCATTATAGTGATGCAGCATATTCTGTGGTGAAAATCATCTCAGAGAATATCATTGCCAAGAGTACCTTGGTCACTTTGTCAGTTTAGCATTATGGGGATACAATTATTCATGAAGAAACTTCAGAAGGTACATTAGAGTGAAGAACAAACTGCTGGAGCAACTCAGCAGGTCAAACAACTTCAGTGAAGTCAAAGTCTTCTTTAGCCTCCACTGACGCTGCCTGACCCACCAATTTCCTCCAACAGTGTGTTGATTGCTCCAAATTCTGGTATTTGCAGTTCCTTGTGTCTTCACACAAAGGTGAAACTGGGTGTGCTGGTGAGAGTTTATTCACTGTGATAATCATAAGACCATAAGATATAGGAGCAGAAGTAGACCATTCAGCCCATCGAGTCTGTTCCAATACATTGGATCATGGGCTGATGCAAATCTTCCAATCATCTCCACTCCCCTGCCTTCACCCCATACCCTTTGATGCCCTGGCTAATCAAGAACCTATCTATCTCTGCCTTAAATGCACCCAATGACTTGGCCTCCATAGCCACTTGTGGCAACAAATTCCACAGATTTATCACCCTCTGACTAAAGTAATTCCTCCACATTTCAATTCTAAATGGATGTCCTTCAATCCTGAAGTCATGCCTTCTTGTCCTAGAATCCCCTACCATGGGAAGTAACTTTGAATCTGTTCAGGCCTTTTAACATTCAGAATCATTTCTGTAAGATCCCTCCTCATTTTCCTGAACTCCAGGGAACACAGCCCAAGAGCTGCCAGACATTCCTCATATGGTAACCCTTTCATTCCTGGAATCATTCTTGTGAATCTTCTCTGAACCCTCTCCAATGTCAATATATCCTTTCTAAAATAAGGAGCCCAAAACTGCACACAATACTCCAACTGTGGTCTCACGAGTGCTTTATAGAGCTTCGACATCACATCCCTGCTCTTATATTCTATACCTCTAGAAATGAATGCCAAAATTGCATTCACCTTCTTCGCAAGTGACTCAGCCTGGAGGTTAACTTTTAGGGTATCTTGCACAAGGTGTCATGGTCCGGTCCATGAAATCCCCATTGTGGTTCACGGTCTGGTCCATGTTCCTTATTCCAGGTTTTCCGGTTTCCCCAGTTTCTGTTGAGGCAGCTGATTCTCGTTTGGGCTGGCTTCATAAATAGCTTCAGGATTCAGCCTCTGGCTGCTGGATTGTTCCTGTCCATATCCTCTGTCTGAATCCCTGTCCTTCCTTCTGTTGCCTTTCCTGTAACCCTTGCCTGCACTGCTGTCAAGTTCAATTGCTGGAGCAAGATAAGGAACTGTCTATTGTTGTTTTGAACTGTCTCTGTGTCCATGTCTTCACTAGGTAGGTCTGGCTGTTTGCCGCTACCTAGTATTGGGATCTGTCTTTGTGTTCTCGCCCTTGCCAGGTAGGTCTGGCTGTCTGCCACTGCCTTGTGTTGGGAACTGTCTCGTCGTATTTTGTGTTCTGTGCATAAGTCCTGGCCCTACGTCCTGTTACCAAGGTGGGGCCCTGGCTCCGCGGTCCTGCCTGTCCCTCGACCAAGTCAAGGCTTTGGGGTCTCATCTAGTCCTAGCCACGATCCAAGAACCTTGTCCCGTCCAAGCCATGGCTTTGCATTCTCATCTTGTCCATGTGTCTCGCCCAGCCCAGGAGTATCTTGCCCAGCCCAGTGCTGGGGTTCCCTCGTCCTGTGCTGGGGTTCTCTTGTCCTGTCCAGGAGTCTCATGTCCAGTCCTGTTGCCTCTCCTCATCCTGTAGCTACGTCTTGTCCTTGCCTAGTTCTGGAGTCCAAGTCTGTGTCAAGTCCAGCGTCCTTTCTTCCTCACTTCCCTTGCTTTCTTGACTAACCTAGTCCTGTTCCTAGTACTTCAGTGTCTGTGTCTTGCATTTGGGTCCACTCCCAGTGCCACCCCCCTATTATGACACAAGGGCTCTCATTTCCCTTTGCATCTCTGCATTTTGAATTCTCTCCACATCTAAATCATAGTCTGCCTGTTTATTTCTTCCACCAAAGTGCAGGACCATACACTTTCCAACATTGTATTTAATTTGCCACTACTTTGCCCATTCCCCTGAGCTATCTAAGTTCTCTCTGCAGGCTCTCTGTTTCCTCAACACTACCTGCTTCCTCCACCTACCTTTGTATCATTGGCAAATTTAGCAACAAATCCATTAATCCCACAGTCCAAATCATTGACATACATTGTAAAAAGCAGCTGATCCCTGTGGAACTCCATTGGTAACCGGCAGCCAGCCAGAAGAGGAACCCATTATTCCCACTCTCTGTTTTCTGCTGACCAGCCGATGCTCCACCCATGCTAGTAACTTCCCTGTAATTCCATGGGCTCTTATCTTGCTAAGCAGACTCATGTGCGGCACCTTGTCAAAGGCCTTCTGAAAATCCAAGTACATCACGTCTACTGCATCTCCTTTGTCTACCCTGCTTGTAATTTCCTCAAAGAATTGCAGTTGGTTTGTCAGGTAGGATTTTCCTTTCAGGAGACCATGCTGGCTTTGGCCTGTCTTGTCATGTGCCTCTAGGTACGCCAAAATCTCATCCTTAGCAATCGATTTCAACAATTTCCCAACCACTGATGTCAGGCTAACAGGTCTACAGTTTCCTTTCTGCTGCCTCCCACCCTTCTTAAATAGCAGAGTAACATTTGCTACTTTCCAGTCATCCGGTACAATGCCAGAATCTACCGATTCTTGAAAAATCGTCATTAATGCCTCTGCAATATTTCCAGCTACTTCCTTCAGAACCTAAGGGTGCATTCCATCAGGTCCAGGAGACTTATCCACCCTCAGACCATTAAGCTTCCTGAGCACTTCCTCAGATGTAGTTTTCACTGCACAAACTTCACTTCCCTGACTGTCACAGTCCCGACCGTTAATTCCCCTTTTTCTCCTAATTCCCTTTGATGGCGGCACACCTGGTTTTCATCAAGACCTGCAGCATAAGAACCCCAGCTTTGCACCCAGTAGTTGCCAGATCGTTGGTTTTGCCAGTGGGTTAATTAACGTTTCCTGGCTGCTTAGGATTGTGTGTCTTAAGTTTTGCTTCAGTACCGAGATTTATCTGTGAAACTCAGTCTCTCCGTGTCTAGATCAGTTTTCTAAGTTCTACTCCAGTTCCGAGATTTACCTGTGAAACCCAGTCACTCCGTGTCAAGATAAATTCTGCCTGTCTCCTGCCTTACTGCTGTCCCTCCTGTTTGCCGTTCAACACTCATGCTCGTGTCTGCATCCTAACTAAATCTCTGTGCCTGTATCCTGCGCTTGAGTTCACCTCATTCGTTGCAACAGAACGATCTGGCCACTATGGGCCCAGTGGATACGATTACCCTTCAACAGGCCCTCGCCAGCCTGAGTTCCCTACTGGGTCTGTATGACCAACTCCTCCGGGAGGTCATGGAGAACCTCCATTCCCTATCTGCTGACGTAACGAAGATTGGTGACCAGGTTGACTGTGTATCCACACATTTTACTCCATCCACTCCTGGAACCCTGTCTAAGCAGCCCAGACAGCCAGTAGTGGCAACCCCCTACGTGTCAGCAACACCCCCGCCAGAGAGCCACACGTACCTGAACCAGAACACTACGCTGGGGACTTGGGGAAGTGTCGAGCCTTCCTTCTGTAGTGTTCCTTGGTGTTCGAACAGCAGTCATCCACATACTCCATGGATAATTCAAAGATTGCTTATATCATGGGGTTGTTGCGGGCAAGTACACTAGCGTGGGCCACAGCTATTTGGGATAATTAGCCGAATATCTACTCTTCATTCTCCACCTTTATTACAGAAATGAGAAAGATCTTTGACCACCCCATCTGTGGTAAAAGACGCTGCCAAGCATCTACTCACTCTCAGTCAAGGCTCACGCAGTGTTGCTGAATATTCTGTAGAGTTCTGGACGTTAGCAGCTGACTCGAGGTGGAACGATGAGGCACTCCAAGGGGTATTTCAAAATGATCTCAGTGACATGGTGAAAGACAAGTTGGCAGCAAGAGATGACACCGACAGCCTGGATTCCCTGATCTCCCTAGTTATCAGGTTGGACAATCATCTTCGAGAACGCCATTGGGAAAGAACTGGTCGTCCACCACCTTTGGCCACTCCACGGCACTCATTTCCACCTCCCGTAAGAACAAGCCTCTCTCCTCCTCCTGCTCCTGGACTAACTCCCAGCCCGGCCATTTCCACCGCCCCAGGAGAGGAACCCATGCAGCTGGGACAGAACCGCCTTTCTCCCACAGAACAACTCCAGAGATTGAGAGCAGGTGAGTGTCTATATTGCGGCCAGTCCAGCCACTTCCGCACTACCTGACTCCTTTGGCCAAAAGAGGGAAGGCTCACTAGTAGAAAGGGGGACCCTGGTGAGCCAGACAACATTCCCTTGTGTTCCCCGAACCTGGATGCAGCTTCCAGCTACTTTACATTACAACCAACAGTCCCTGCCTCTGTCAGCACTAGTACACTCCTGTGCTGAGACCTTTTGGATGAAGACTTGGCTTTGCAGGCCGGAATTCCTCGTGAGCCGTTGAGTACCCCCTTGGGAGCCCAGGCACTGGATGGTAGACTACTGGCCCAAGTCACACACTGCACAGAACCCCTGTCTCTCCTTCTCTCCGGGAACCATTGGGAACAGGTACGATTCAATTTAATTTCCTCTCTTCAAGCTCCTATAGTTCTTGGGTACCCCTGGTTAAGCCGCCATAATCCCGACATTGACTGGTCCACCGGGAAGATAGTCAGCTGGAGTTCGTTCTGTCACTCCACTTGTCTACAATTGGCCCTTTCCCCTGTGGAAGACACCGCGACCTCGTCTGCCTCTGAAACCCCCTACTTATGCAAGGTTCCAGCAGAATATCACGATCTGGGAGAAGTGTTTAGCAAACAATGGGCTCTTTCCCTGCCTTCACACCGCCCTTACAATTTCGCAATTGACTTACTCCCCAGAGCCCCTCTACGCACCAGTCGGCTGTATAACCTGTCCCGACCAGAAAGAGAAGCTATGGAAACTTGCATAAATGACTCTCTCGTGGCTGGCATTATCCAACCTTCATCTTCCCCTGTAGGCGCAGATTTCTACTTTGTAGGGAAGAGAGATGGCTCACTGCCCCCCTGCATTGACTACCGAGGCCTGAATAGCATCACCATAAGGAATAAATATCCACTGCCCCTTATCAACTCTGCTTTCGAACACCTTCACGGAGCGACCTTTTTTTGTTGGACATGCTGAGTGCGTATCACCTGGTCAGGATAAGGGAGGGAGATGAGTAGAAAACAGCTTTTAACACCCCTCTTGGTCACTTCGCATACCTGGTCATGCCCTTTGGTCTCACCAATGCCCCCGCTGTTTTCCAAGCCCTGGTAAACGATGTCCTTGAGGAATTTATTAACCGTTTCATTTTTGTTTATTTGGATGACAACCTAATCTTCTCCCGCAGTCTTCAGGAACACACCTACCACGTCCATCAGGTTCTTCAAAGGCTTTTGGAGAACAAGCTATCCATTACGGCAGAGAAGTGTGAGTTCCATACCTGTTCTGTCAGTTTCCTGGGGTACATCATCGAGAGCAGGCAAGTGAGGGAGGATCCCAAAAAGATCCAGGCAGTGGTGGAGTAGCCAAAACCCACGACACTCAAACAACTCCAGTGATTTCTGGGGTTCGCAAACTTCTATCGTCACTTCATCAGGGATTACAGCAGGGTGGCAGCGCCCCTTACACAACTCACCTCTCCTAAGACCCCTTTTCACTGGGACCCCGAAGCGGATGCTGCCTTCTCGGACCTAAAGAGATGTTTCACTTCCACTCCCATCCTGGTCCACCCTGACCCCTCTCGCCAGTTCACAGTGGCTCTGACTCTGGGGTAGGAGCTGTCCTCTCCCAATGCTCCGGCCCAGACCGAAAGCTCCATCCCTGCGCTGCCTTCTCTTGCTGTCTATCCCCCACCAAATGGAACTACGACGTAGGAAGCGGGGAGTTACTGGCCGACAAAATCGCTTTGGAGGAGTGGAGGCACTGGCTGGAGGGAGCAGAACATCCATTCATCATCTGGACAGATCACAAGAATCTCACATACATCCAAACCGCCATGCACCTGAATTCCCGACAAGCCCGTTGGGCATTATTTTTTGGCCGTTTCAGATTCACACTCACCTATCGTCCTGGCTCCAAGAACGGGAAGCCCGATGCTCTCTCCCATCAATATGTTTCTGAGGAAGGCCTTCCCAACCCTGACGCCATTCTTCCACCATCCTGTGTGGTGGTTGCCCTCACCTGGGAGATCGAATCCATAGTCAAAGAGGCCCAATGGACTCAACCTGACCCAGGCAATGGACCCCCCAATCGCCTCTTTGTGCCTGACTCTGTCCGGTCTCAGGTTCTCCAGTGGGCGCATACTTCTCGTTTCGCCTGCCATCCCTAGAATTGATTGAACTCTGTCTCTTCTGAAGTGACATTTCTGGTGGCCTCCATAGATGCTGACACTCACTCCTTCGTCTCTGCCTGTACTGCGTGTGCCCACGGAAAAGCCCCCCACCGACCACCTGCTGGGCTGCTTCATCCCCTACCTGTCCCTGGCCACATTTGGTTCCACATTGCTCTGGATTTCATTACTGGACCCCCTTCACATGGCAACACTGCTGTACTCACCGTGTTGGACTGCTTCTCTGAAGCCATGCACTTCATAGCCCTTCCCAAATTCCCTACAGCCTGTGAAACAGCCGACCTCCTTGTCTATCATGTCTTCCGCCTTCATGAAATTTCCTCTGACATCATTTCTGACCGGGGTCCCCAATTCCTCTCTCAAGTCTGGACATCCTTTTGTCAAACCCTTGGAGCCTCAGTAAGTCTGTCGTCCAGCTTCCATCTGCAGACTAGCGGTCAAACAGAACAGGCTAACCAGGATTTGGAAGCAGCATTGCGTTGCATAACCGCTAACAACCCGTCATCCTGGAGCACCCATCTCACTTGAGTGGAGTACACCCACAACTCCCTGGTCAGCACTGCCACCAGAATGTCGCCCTTTGAATGCTCCCTCGGTTACCAACCCCCTCTTGTTTCCTGCACATGAAGACAACATTGCTGTGCCTTCAGTTCAGGCCCATCTCCGCCCATTCCGCAAGGTCTGGAAGGATGAACGTGCAGCCCTGCTCTGCTCAGCTGACCACAACCGGAGGATTGCCGATCGCCATTGAATTCCTGCACCTGATTATCAGCCTGGGCAGAAGGTTTGGCTCTCTTCTAAAGACATCCCCCTCAAGAAGGAATCCAAGAAACGTGCCCCTCGCTACCTTGGGCAATTCAAGATTGAGAGCATTATCAACCCCTCGGTGGTCAGACTCAAAATGTCCAGATCCATGCACATTCATCCCAAGTTGCATGTCTCCCAATTGAAACCTGTGTCCGTCAGCCCTTTGTGCTCATCTGCTGAACCTCCTCCACTCGCCCAGGCCATCTGGCGATTACTGGACGTGCCGCCGAGGCAGGGGTCTCCAGTAACTGGTCGATTGGGAGGGATACGGCCCTGAGGAACACTCCTGGATTCCCCGCTCCTTCACCCTGGACCCTTTCCTAAACCGTGGTTTCCATCGAGACAATCCGGACAAGGCTGGTGGTTCGCCTGGAGGCTCCCGTTGGGGGGTGGGGAGGGAGGTTACTGTCACAGTCCCAACCGTTAATTCCCCATTTTCTCCTAATTCCCTTTGATGACAGCACACCTGGTTTTCAAGACCTGCAGCATAAGAACCTGGCTTTGCGCCTACTAGTTACCAGATCGTTAGTTTTGTTGGTGTGGTAATTAACGCTTCCCGGCCGCTTAGCATTGTGTGTCCTAAGCTTTGCTTCAGTACTGAGATTTATCTGTGACACTCAGTCTCTCCATGTCAAGATCAGTTTTCTAAGTTCTACTGTCCAGTTCCGAGGTTTACCTGTGAAACCCAGTCTCTCCGTGTCAAGATAAATTCTGCCTATCTCCTGCCTTCCTGCTCACCCTCCTGTTTGCTGTTCAACGTTCACACCCGCATCTGCATCGTAACTAAATTTCCGTGCCTGTGTCCTGCGCTTGGGTTCGCCTCATTCGTTGCAACACTGACACTCTTGAATGTCCGGTATACTACAGATGTCTTCCACTGTGAAGATTGATGCAAAATACGCATTCAGTTCCTCTGCCATCTCTGCATCTCTCATTACAATATCTCCAGTGTCATTTTGTATTGGTCCTATATCTACCCTCAACTCTCTTTTACCCTTTATATACTTAAAAAAAGCTTTGAGTATCTTCTTTGATATTAGTCACCAGCTTCCTTTCATAACTCATCATTTCCTTCCTAATGACCTTTTAGTTTCCTTCTGCAAGTTTTTAAAAATGCCCCAATCCTCTGTCTTCCCACTGGCTCTGACTTCACTTGTCAGCCACGGTAGTGTCCTTCTTCCCTTTGAAAATTTCTTCTTATTTAGAATATATCTGTCTTGTACTTCCCTCCTTTTTTTTTGTTGCAGAAACTCCAGCCATTGCTGCTCTGCTTTCCTTTCTGCAAATGTCCCTTTCCAGTCAACTCTGGCCAGTTCCCCTGGCATGCCATTGTAACTTCCTTTATTCCACTGAAATACTGACACATTGGATTTTAGTTTTCCTCTCAAATTTCAATGTGAACTCTATCATATTGTGATCACTGTTCCCCTAAGGGTTCCTTAAACTTAAGTTCTCTTATCACCTCTGGATCATTGCACAATGTTATAGGTGCTCTGGGACCAAAAGGAATCCTCTCTGGTGACAAACTGTGCACTCTGGTAATTCTGTGGGCACTGAGGTGAGACAATGTGCACTGTGTGAGAACACATGAATGGTAGTAGGCAGTGTGCATTGCTTTGTAACAATGTGAGCATGGATAAACTGTGGCAAGACTACAGTGTGGTGAGATCCTATGGACTGTGCAGAGGTAAAGTTCTCTGTATAAAGTCAATGTGCACTTTGGTGAGACCGTGACACTGTTACAGTGATGATTCTGTTCATTTTGGTGAGACATATACACTGAGATTAGACTGCGCAAATTGTATTGAAACAACATTCACTTTGAGATTCTTCATTCTACTGAGCCAGTGTACACTTCAATGGAAGTTTATTCACAGTAGTAAGACTTGGGTACAGTGTTATGAGATGGAGATCATATTTGAAAATCCTGCATGGACTGAGGAGTGACAGCATATCATGAAACCAGAAATATGTTCACTGTGTGAAACTGTGTTCTGTGTGAGTGACAAACATCAAAGTTGCTGGTGAACGCAGCAGGCCAGGCAGCATCTCTAGGAAGAGGTACAGTCGACGTTTTGGGCCGAGACCCTTTGTCAGGACTAACTGAAAGAACAGCTAGTAACAGATTTGAGAGGGGGAGGGAGAGATCCAAAATGATAGCAGAAGATAGGAGGGGGAGGGATAGAGCCTTTTTCTCCCTCTGTCCCTCTGACTATACCCCTTGACCATCCTCTGGGCTTCCCCCCTCCCCCTTTTCTTTCTCCTTAGGCCTCCTGTCCCATGATCCTCTCATATCCCTTTTGCCAATCACCTGTCCAGCTTTTGGCTCCATCCCTCCCCCTCCTGTCTTCTCCTATCATGTTGGATCTCCCCCTCCCCCTCCCACTTTCAAATCTCTTACTATCACTTCTTTCAGTTAGTCCTGACGAAGGGTCTTGGCCCGAAACGTCTACTGTACCTCTTCCTAGAGACGCTGCCTGGCCTGCTGTGTTCACTGGCAACTTTTATGTGTGTTGCTTGAAATTCCAGCAACTGCAGATTTCCTCATATTTGTGTGAATGAGTCTGTGTGTCTGCGGGATGAGGTGGTGAGTCTGTGTGACAGGGATGAGATGGTGGGTCTGTGTGACTGTGGGATGAGAGGGTGAGTCTGTGTGACAGGGATGAGGGGGTGAGTCTGTGTGACTGGGGTGAGGGGGTGAGTCTGTGTGACTGTGGGGATGAGGGGGTGAGTCTGTGTGACTGTGGGATGAGAGTGTGAGTCTGTGTCACTGTGGGGATGAGGGAGTGAGTCTGTGTGACTGGGATGAGGGGGTGAGTCTGTGTGACTGCGGGGTGAGGGGGTGAGTCTGTGTGACTGTGGGGATGAGGGGGTGAGTCTGTGTGACTGTGGGATGAGAGTGTGAGTCTGTGTCACTGTGGGGATGAGGGAGTGAGTCTGTGTGACTGGGATGAGGGGGTGAGTCTGTGTGACTGCGGGGTGAGTGTGAGTCTGTGTGACTGCGGGATGAAGGGGTGAGTCTGTGTGACTGAGGTGAGGGCGTGAGTCTGTGTGACTGCGGGATGAGGGGGTGATTCTGTGAGACTGCGGGGTGAGGGGGTGATTCTGTGTGACGGCGGGGTAAGGGGGTGAGTCTGTGTGACTGTGAGGTGAGGGCGTGAGTCTGTGTGACTGGGGATGAGAGGTTGAGTCTGTGTGACTGGGACGAGGGACTGAGTCTGACTGGGATGAGAGTTTGAGTCTGTGTGACTGTGGGGTGAGGGGGTGAGTCTGTGTGACTGTGGGGATGAGGGGGTGAGTCTGTGACTGGGATGAGAGGTGAGTCTGTGTGACTGTGGGGGTGAGGGGGTGAGTCTGTGTGACTGCGGGATGAGGGGGGTGAGTCTGTGTGACTGGGATGAGGGGGTGAGTCTGTGTGACTGTGGGGATGTGTCTGTGTGACTGGGACGGGGGGTGAGTCTGTGTGACTGGGGATGAGGTGGTGAGTCTGTGTGACTGTGGGTATGAGGGGGTGAGTCTGTGTGACTGTGGGGGTGAGGGGGTGAGTCTGTGTGACTGTGGGGATGTGTCTGTGTGACTGTGGGGATGAGGGGGTGAGTCTGTGTGACTGGGATGAGGTGGTGAGTTTGTGTGACTGTGGGGGTGAGGGGGTGAGTCTGTGTGACTGGGATGAGGGGGGGTGAGTCTGTGTGACTGTGGGGATGTGTCTGTGTGACTGCAGGTGAGGGTGTGAGTCTGCAACTGTGGGGTGAGGGGTTGAGTCTGTGACTGGGATGAAGGGGTGAGTCTGTGCGACTGTGGGATGAGGGGGTGAGTCTTTGTGACTGTGGGGTGAGGGGTTGAGTCTGTGACAGGGATGAGGGGGTGAGTCTGTGTGACTGTGGGGATGAGGGTGTGAGTCTGTGTGAATGTGGGGATGAGGGTGTGAGTCTGTGTGACTGGGATGAGGGGGGTGAGTCTGTGACTGGGATGAGTTGGTGAGTCTGTGTGACTGGGATGAGGGGGGTGAGTCTGTGTGACTGTGGGGATGTGTCTGTGTGACTGGGATGGGGGGTGAGTCTGTGTGACTGCAGGGTGAGGGGGTGAGTCTGTGTGACTGCGGGATGAGGGGTTGAGTCTGTGTGACTGGGGTGAAGGGGTGAGTCTGTGTGACTGGGTTGAGGGGTGAGTCTGTGACTGGGATGAGGGGGTGAGTCTGTGCGACTGTGGGATGAGGGGGTGAGTCTTTGTGACTGTGGGGTGAGGGGGTGAGTCTGTGACTGTGGGGTGAGGGGGTGAGTCTGTGACAGGGATGAGGGGGTGAGTCTGTGTGACTGTGGTGAGGGGGTGAGTCTGTGACAGGGATGAGGGGGTGAGTCTGTGTGACTGTGGGGATGTGTCTGTGTGACTGGGACGGGGGGGGTGAGTCTGTGTGACTGGGGATGAGGTGGTGACTGTGGGTATGAGGGGGTGAGTCTGTGTGACTGTGGGGGTGAGGGGGTGAGTCTGTGTGACTGTGGGGATGTGTCTGTGTGACTGTGGGGATGAGGGGGTGAGTCTGTGTGACTGGGATGAGGTGGTGAGTTTGTGTGACTGTGGGGGTGAGGGGGTGAGTCTGTGTGACTGGGATGAGGGGGGTGAGTCTGTGTGACTGTGGGGATGTGTCTGTGTGACTGCAGGTGAGGGTGTGAGTCTGCAACTGTGGGGTGAGGGGTTGAGTCTGTGACTGGGATGAAGGGGTGAGTCTGTGCGACTGTGGGATGAGGGGGTGAGTTTTTGTGACTGTGGGGTGAGGGGGTGAGTCTGTGTGACTGTGGGGATGTGTCTGTGTGACTGGGATGGGGGGTGAGTCTGTGTGACTGCAGGGTGAGGGGTTGAGTCTGTGTGACTGGGATGGGGGGTGAGTCTGTGTGACTGCAGGGTGAGGGGTTGAGTCTGTGTGACTGCGGGATGAGGGGGTGAGTCTGTGTGACTGGGTTGAGGGGTGAGTCTGTGACTGGGATGAGGGGGTGAGTCTGTGCGACTGTGGGATGAGGGGGTGAGTCTTTGTGACTGTGGGGTGAGGGGGTGAGTCTGTGACTGGGGTGAGGGGGTGAGTCTGTGACAGGGATGAGGGGGTGAGTCTGTGTGACTGTGTGGTGAGGGGGTGAGTCTGTGACAGGGATGAGGGGGTGAGTCTGTGCGACTGTGGGGTGAGGGGGTGAGTCTGTGTGACTGGGGTGAAGGGGTGAGTCTGTGACTGTGGGTTGAGGGGTGAGTCTGTGACTGGGATGAGGGGGTGAGTCTGTGCGACTATGGGATGAGGGGGTGAGTCTTTGTGACTGTGGGGTGAGGGGTTGAGTCTGTGACAGGGATGAGGGGGTGAGTCTGTGTGACTGGGATGAGGGGGGTGAGTCTGTGTCAGGGATGAGGGGGTGAGTCTGTGTGACTGTGGGGATGAGGGTGTGAGTCTGTGTGACTGGTATGAGGGGGGTGAGTCTGTGTCAGGGATGAGCGGGTGAGTATGTGTGACTGTGGGGTGAGGGGTTGAGTCTGTGACAGGGATGAGGGGGTGAGTCTGTGACAGGGATGAGCGGGTGAGTATGTGTGACTGTGGGGTGAGGGGTTGAGTCTGTGACAGGGATGAGGGGGTGAGTCTGTGTGACTTTGGGCTGGGGGGTGAGTCTGTGACAGGGATGAGGGGGTGAGTCTGCGACTGTGGGGTGAAGGGTTGAGTCTGTGTGACTGGGGTTGAGGGGTGAGTCTGTGTGACTGGGGTGAGGGTGTGAGTCTGTGACTGGGATGAGGGGGTGAGTCTGCGACTGTGGGGTGAAGGGTTGAGTCTGTGTGACTGGGGTTGAGGGGTTGAGTCTGTGTGACTGGGGTGAAGAGGTGAGTCTTTGTGACTGTGGGGTGAGGGGGTGAGTCTGTGACAGGGATGAGGGGGTGAGTCTGTTTGACTGGGGTGAGGGGTTGAGTCTGTGTGACTGGGGTGAAGGGGTGAGTCTTTGTGACTGTGGGGTGAGGGGGTGAGTCTGTGAGACTGTGGGGTGAGGGGGTGAGTCTGTGACAGGGATGAGGGGGTGAGTCTGTGTGACTGGGGTGAAGGGGTGAGTCTTTGTGACTGTGGGGTGAGGGGGTGAGTCTGTGACAGGGATGAGGGGGTGAGTCTGTGTGTCTGTGGGGTGAGGGGGTGAATCTGTGACAGGGATGAGGGGGTGAGTCTGTGTGACTGTGGGGTGAGGGGGTGAGTCTGTGACAGGGATGAGGGGGTGAGTCTGTGACTGTGGGGTGAGGAGGTGAGTCTGTGTGACTGTTGGGTGAGGAGGTGAGTCTGTGTGACTGTTGGGTGAGGGGTTGAATCTGTGTGACTGGGATGAAGGGGTGAGTCTTTGTGATTGTGGGGTGAGGGGGTGAGTCTGTGCGACTGTGGGGTGAGGGGGTGAATCTGTGACAGGGATGAGGGGGTGAGTCTGTGTGACTGCGGGGTGAGGGGTTGAGTCTGTGTGACTGGGGTGAAGAGGTGAGTCTTTGTGACTGTGGGGTGAGGGGGTGAGTCTGTGACAGGGATGAGGGGGTGAGTCTGTGTGACTGCGGGGTGAGGGATTGAGTCTGTGTGACTGCGGTGAAGGAGTGAGTCTTTGTGACTGTGGGTTGAGGGGTGAGTCTGTGTGACTGGGACGGGGGGTGAGTCTGTGACAGGGATGAGGGGGTGAGTCTGTGTGACTGTGGGGTGAGGGGGTGAATCTGTGACAGGGATGAGGGGGTGAGTCTGTGTGACTGTGGGGTGAAGGATTGAGTCTGTGACAGGGATGAGGGGGTGAGTCTGTGACTGTGGGGTGAGGGGGTGAGTCTGTGACAGGGATGAGGGGGTGAGTGTGTGACTGTGGGGTGAGGGGGTGAGTCTGTGTGACTGTGGGGTGAAGGGGTGAGTCTTTGTGACTGTGGGGTGAGGGGGTGAGTCTGTGCGACTGTGGGGTGAGGGGGTGAGTCTGTGACTGGGATGAGGGGGTGAGTCTGTGAGACTGCGGGGTGAGGGGTTGAGTCTGTGTGACTGGGGTGAAGGGGTGAGTCTTTGTGACTGTGGGGTGAGGGGGTGAGTCTGTGACAGGGATGAGGGGGTGAGTCTGTGACTGTGGGGTCAGGGGGTGTGTCTGTGAAAGGGATGAGGGTGTGAGTCTGTGTGACTGGGGTGAAGGGGTGAGTCTGTGTGACTGTGGGGTGAGGGGGTGAGTCTGTGCGACTGGGGTGAGAGGTTGAGTCTGTGTGACTGTGGGTTGAGGGGTGAGTCTGTGTGACTGGGGTGAAGGGGTGAGTCTTTGTGACTGAGGGGTGAGGGGTTGAGTCTGTGACAGGGATGAGGGGGTGAGTCTGTGTGACTGCGGGGTGAGGGGTTGAGTCTGTGTGACTGGGGTGAAGAGGTGAGTCTTTGTGACTGTGGGGTGAGGGGGTGAGTCTGTGACAGGGATGAGGGGGTGAGTCTGTGTGACTGGGGTGAAGGAGTGAGTCTTTGTGACTGTGGGTTGAGGGGTGAGTGTGTGACTGGGATGGGGGGTGAGTCTGTGACAGGGATGAGGGGGTGAGTCTGTGTGACTGTGGGGTGAGGGGGTGAATCTGTGACAGGGATGAGGGGGTGAGTCTGTGTGACTGCGGGGTGAGGGGTTGAGTCTGTGTGACTGGGGTGAAGGGGTGAGTCTTTGTGACTGTGGGGTGAGGGGGTGAGTCTGTGACAGGGATGAGGGGGTGAGTCTGTGTGACTGTGGGGTGAGGGGGTGAATCTGTGACAGGGATGAGGGGGTGAGTCTGTGTGACTGTGGGGTGAGGGGCTGAGTCTGTGACAGGGATGAGGGGGTGAGTCTGTGACTGTGGGGTGAGGAGGTGAGTCTGTGTGACTGTTGGGTGAGGAGGTGAGTCTGTGTGACGGTTGGGTGAGGGGTTGAATCTGTGTGACTGGGGTGAAGGGGTGAGTCTTTGTGACTGTGGGGTGAGGGGGTGAGTCTGTGCGACTGTGGGGTGAGGGGATGAATCTGTGACAGGGATGAGGGGGTGAGTCTGTGTGACTGCGGGGTGAGGGGTTGAGTCTGTGTGACTGGGGTGAAGGGGTGAGTCTTTGTGACTGAGGGGTGAGGGGTTGAGTCTGTGACAGGGATGAGGGGGTGAGTCTGTGTGACTGCGGGGTTAGGGGTTGAGTCTGTGTGACTGGGGTGAAGAGGTGAGTCTTTGTGACTGTGGGGTGAGGGGGTGAGTCTGTGACAGGGATGAGGGGGTGAGTCTGTGTGACTGCGGGGTGAGGGATTGAGTCTGTGTGACTGGGGTGAAGGAGTGAGTCTTTGTGACTGTGGGTTGAGGGGTGAGTCTGTGTGACTGGGACGGGGGGTGAGTCTGAGACAGGGATGAGGGGGTGAGTCTGTGTGACTGTGGGGTGAGGGGGTGAATCTGTGACAGGGATGAGGGGGTGAGTCTGTGTGACTGTGGGGTGAGGGGGTGAGTCTGTGACAGTGATGAGGGGGTGAGTCTGTGACTGTGGGGTGAGGGGGTGAGTCTGTGACAGGGATGAGGGGGTGAGTGTGTGAGTGTGGGGTGAGGGGGTGAGTCTGTGTGACTGTGGGGTGAAGGGGTGAGTCTTTGTGACTGTGGGGTGAAGGGGTGAGTCTGTGCGACTGTGGGGTGAGGGGGTGAGTCTGTGACTGGGATGAGGGGGTGAGTCTGTGAGACTGCGGGGTGAGGGGGTGAGTCTGTGTGACTGGGGTGAAGGGGTGAGTCTTTGTGACTGTGGGGTGAGGGGGTGAGTCTGTGACAGGGATGAGGGGGTGAGTCTGTGTGACTGTGGGGTGAGGGGGTGAGTCTGTGACAGTGATGAGGGGGTGAGTCTGTGACTGTGGGGTGAGGGGGTGAGTCTGTGACAGGGATGAGGGGGTGAGTGTGTGAGTGTGGGGTGAGGGGGTGAGTCTGCGTGACTGTGTGGTGAAGGGGTGAGTCTTTGTGACTGTGGGGTGAAGGGGTGAGTCTGTGCGACTGTGGGGTGAGGGGGTGAGTCTGTGACTGGGATGAGGGGGTGAGTCTGTGAGACTGCGGGGTGAGGGGGTGAGTCTGTGTGACTGGGGTGAAGGGGTGAGTCTTTGTGACTGTGGGGTGAGGGGGTGAGTCTGTGACAGGGATGAGGGGGTGAGACTGTGTGACTGTGGGGTGAGGGGGTGAATCTGTGACAGGGATGAGGGGGTGAGACTGTGTGACTGTGGGGTGAGGGGGTGAATCTGTGACAGGGATGAGGGGGTGAGTCTGTGTGACTGCGGGGTGAGGGGTTGAGTCTGTGTGACTGGGGTGAAGGGGTGAGTCTTTGTGACTGAGGGGTGAGGGGTTGAGTCTGTGACAGGGATGAGGGGGTGAGTCTGTGTGACTGCGGGGTGAGGGGTTGAGTCTGTGTGACTGGGGTGAAGAGGTGAGTCTTTGTGACTGTGAGGTGAGGGGGTGAGTCTGTGACAGGGATGAGGGGGTGAGTCTGTGTGACTGGGGTGAAGGAGTGAGTCTTTGTGACTGTGGGTTGAGGGGTGAGTGTGTGACTGGGATGGGGGGTGAGTCTGTGACAGGGATGAGGGGGTGAGTCTGTGTGACTGTGGGGTGAGGGGGTGAATCTGTGACAGGGATGAGGGGGTGAGTCTGTGTGACTGTGGGGTGAGGGGGTGAGTCTGTGACAGGGATGAGGGGGTGAGTCTGTGACTGTGGGGTGAGGAGGTGAGTCTGTGTGACTGTTGGGTGAGGAGGTGAGTCTGTGTGACGGTTGGGTGAGGGGTTGAATCTGTGTGACTGGGGTGAAGGGGTGAGTCTTTGTGACTGTGGGGTGAGGGGGTGAGTCTGTGCGACTGTGGGGTGAGGGGATGAATCTGTGACAGGGATGAGGGGGTGAGTCTGTGTGACTGCGGGGTGAGGGGTTGAGTCTGTGTGACTGGGGTGAAGGGGTGAGTCTTTGTGACTGAGGGGTGAGGGGTTGAGTCTGTGACAGGGATGAGGGGGTGAGTCTGTGTGACTGCGGGGTGAGGGGTTGAGTCTGTGTGACTGGGGTGAAGAGGTGAGTCTTTGTGACTGTGGGGTGAGGGGGTGAGTCTGTGACAGGGATGAGGGGGTGAGTCTGTGTGACTGCGGGGTGAGGGATTGAGTCTGTGTGACTGGGGTGAAGGAGTGAGTCTTTGTGACTGTGGGTTGAGGGGTGAGTCTGTGTGACTGGGAGGTGGGGTGAGTCTGAGACAGGGATGAGGGGGTGAGTCTGTGTGACTGTGGGGTGAGGGGGTGAATCTGTGACAGGGATGAGGGGGTGAGTCTGTGTGACTGTGGGGTGAGGGGGTGAGTCTGTGACAGTGATGAGGGGGTGAGTCTGTGACTGTGGGGTGAGGGGGTGAGTCTGTGACAGGGATGAGGGGGTGAGTGTGTGAGTGTGGGGTGAGGGGGTGAGTCTGTGTGACTGTGGGGTGAAGGGGTGAGTCTTTGTGACTGTGGGGTGAAGGGGTGAGTCTGTGCGACTGTGGGGTGAGGGGGTGAGTCTGTGACTGGGATGAGGGGGTGAGTCTGTGAGACTGCGGGGTGAGGGGTTGAGTCTGTGTGACTGGGGTGAAGGGGTGAGTCTTTGTGACTGTGGGGTGAGGGGGTGAGTCTGTGACAGGGATGAGGGGGTGAGACTGTGTGACTGTGGGGTGAGGGGGTGAATCTGTGACAGGGATGAGGGGGTGAGACTGTGTGACTGTGGGGTGAGGGGGTGAATCTGTGACAGGGATGAGGGGGTGAGTCTGTGTGACTGGGGGGTGAGGGGTTGAGTCTGTGTGACTGGGGTGAAGGGGTGAGTCTTTGTGACTGAGGGGTGAGGGGTTGAGTCTGTGACAGGGATGAGGGGGTGAGTCTGTGTGACTGCGGGGTGAGGGGTTGAGTCTGTGAGAGTGGGGTGAAGAGGTGAGTCTTTGTGACTGTGGGGTGAGGGGGTGAGTCTGTGACAGGGATGAGGGGGTGAGTCTGTGTGACTGGGGTGAAGGAGTGAGTCTTTGTGACTGTGGGTTGAGGGGTGAGTGTGTGACTGGGATGGAGGGTGAGTCTGTGACAGGGATGAGGGGGTGAGTCTGTGTGACTGTGGGGTGAGGGGGTGAATCTGTGACAGGGATGAGGGGGTGAGTCTGTGTGACTGTGGGGTGAGGGGGTGTGTCTGTGACAGGGATGAGGGGGTGAGTCTGTGACTGTGGGGTGAGGGGGTGAGTCTGTGACAGGGATGAGGGGGTGAGTGTGTGAGTGTGGGGTGAGGGGGTGAGTCTGTGTGACTGTGGGGTGAAGGGGTGAGTCTTTGTGACTGTGGGGTGAGGGGGTGAGTCTGTGCGACTGGGGTGAAGGGGTGAGTCTTTGTGACTGTGGGGTGAGGGGGTGCGTCTGTGACAGGGATGAGGGGGTGAGTCTGTGTGACTGTGGGGTGAGGGGGTGAATCTGTGACAGGGATGAGGGGGTGAGACTGTGTGACTGTGGGGTGAGGGGGTGAATCTGTGACAGGGATGAGGGGGTGAGTCTGTGTGACTGTGGGATGAGGGGTTGAGTCTGTGTGACTGGGGTGAAGGGGTGAGTCTTTGTGACTGTGGGGTGAGGGGGTGTGTCTGTGAAAGCGATGAGGGTGTGAGTCTGTGTGACTGCGGGGTGAGGGGTTGAGTCTGTGTGACTGGGGTGAAGGGGTGAGTCTTTGTGACTGTGGGGTGAGGGGTTGAGTCTGTGACAGGGATGAGGGGGTGAGTCTGTGTGACTGCGGGGTGAGGGGTTGAGTCTGTGTGACTGGGGTGAAGAGGTGAGTCTTTGTGACTGTGGGGTGAGGGGGTGAGTCTGTGACAGGGATGAGGGGGTGAGTCTGTGTGACTGGGGTGAAGGAGTGAGTCTTTGTGACTGTGGGTTGAGGGGTGAGTATGTGACTGGGATGGGGGGTGAGTCTGTGACAGGGATGAGGGGGTGAGTCTGTGTGACTGTGGAGTGAGGGGGTGAATCTGTGACAGGGATGAGGGGGTGAGTCTGTGTGACTGTGGGGTGAGGGGGTGAGTCTGTGACAGGGATGAGGGGGTGAGTCTGTGACTGTGGGGTGAGGGGGTGAGTCTGTGACAGGGATGAGGGGGTGAGTGTGTGAGTGTGGGGTGAGGGGGTGAGTCTGTGTGACTGTGGGGTGAAGGGGTGAGTCTTTGTGACTGTGGGGTGAGGGGGTGAGTCTGTGCGACTGTGGGGTGAGGGGGTGAGTCTGTGACTGGGATGAGGGGGTGAGTCTGTGAGACTGCGGGGTGAGGGGTTGAGTCTGTGTGACTGGGGTGAAGGGGTGAGTCTTTGTGACTGTGGGGTGAGGGGGTGAGTCTGTGACAGGGATGAGGGGGTGAGTCTGTGTGACTGTGGGGTGAGGGGGTGAATCTGTGACAGGGATGAGGGGGTGAGACTGTGTGACTGGGGTGAGGGGGTGAATCTGTGACAGGGATGAGGGGGTGAGTCTGTGTGACTGTGGGGTGAGGGGTTGAGTCTGTGTGACTGGGGTGAAGGGGTGAGTCTTTGTGACTGTGGGGTGAGGGGGTGAGTCTGTGACAGGGATGAGGGGGTGAGTCTGTGTGACTGTGGGGTGAGGGGGTGAATCTGTGACAGGGATGAGGGGGTGAGACTGTGTGACTGTGGGGTGAGGGGGTGAATCTGTGACAGGGATGAGGGGGTGAGTCTGTGTGACTGTGGGGTGAGGGGTTGAGTCTGTGTGACTGGGGTGAAGGGGTGAGTCTTTGTGACTGTGGGGTGAGGGGGTGTGTCTGTGAAAGGGATGAGGGTGTGAGTCTGTGTGACTGCGGGGTGAGGGGTTGAGTCTGTGTGACTGGGGTGAAGGGGTGAGTCTGTGACTGTGGGGTGAGGGGGTGAGTCTGTGCGACTGGGGTGAGAGGTTGAGTCTGTGTGACTGTGGGTTGAGGGGTGAGTCTGTGACAGGGTTGAGGGGGTGAGTCTGTGTGACTGTGGGATGAGGGGGTGAGTCTGTGTGAATGTGGGGTGAGGGGGTGATTTTGTGACAGGGATGAGGGGGTGAGTCTGTGACTGTGGGGTGAGGGGGTGAGTCTGTGACAGGGATGAGCGGGTGAGTCTGTGCGACTGTGGGGTTGAGGGGGTGAGTCTGTGACAGGGATGAGGGGGTGAGTCTGTGTGACTGCGGGGTGAGGGGTTGAGTCTGTGTGACTGGGGTGAAGGGGTGAATCTGTGTGACTGTGGGGTGAGGGTGTGAGTCTGTGACAGGGATGGGGGGTGAGTCTGTGTGACTGTGGGGTGAGTGGGTGAGTCTGTGACAGGGATGAGGGGGTGAGTCTGTGTGACTGTGGGGTGAAGGGGTGAGTCTGTGACTGTGGGGTGAGGGGGTGAGTCTGTGACAGGGATGAGGGGGTGAGTGTGTGACTGTGGGGTGAGGGGGTGAGTCTTTGTGACTGTGGGGCGAGGGGTTGAGTCTGTGACAGGGATGAGGGGGTGAGTCTGTGTGACTGTGGGGGTGAGGGGGTGAGTCTGTGTGACTGTGGGGATGAGGGTGTGAGTCTGTGTGACTGGGATGAGTGGGGTGAGTCTGTGTCAGGGATGAGGGGGTGAGTCTGTGTGACTGTGGGGATGAGGGTGTGAGTCTGTGTGACTGGTATGAGGGGGGTGAGTCTGTGTCAGGGATGAGCGGGTGAGTATGTGTGACTGTGGGGTGAGGGGTTGAGTCTGTGACAGGGATGAGGGGGTGAGTCTGTGTGACTTTGGGCTGGGGGGTGAGTCTGTGACAGGGATGAGGGGGTGAGTCTGCGACTGTGGGGTGAAGGGTTGAGTCTGTGTGACTGGGGTTGAGGGGTGAGTCTGTGTGACTGGGGTGAGGGTGTGAGTCTGTGACTGGGATGAGGGGGTGAGTCTGTGTGACTGTGGGGTGAGGGGGTTAGTCTGTGACAGGGATGAGGGGGTGAGTCTGTTTGACTGTGGGGTGAGGGGTTGAGTCTGTGTGACTGGGGTGAAGGGGTGAGTCTTTGTGACTGTGGGGTGAGGGGGTGAGTCTGTGCGACTGTGGGGTGAGGGGGTGAGTCTGTGCGACTGTGGGGTGAGGGGGTGAGTCTGTGACAGGGATGAGGGGGTGAGTCTGTGTGACTGGGGTGAAGGGGTGAGTCTTTGTGACTGTGGGGTGAGGGGGTGAGTCTGTGCGACTGTGGGGTGAGGGGGTGAGTCTGTGACAGGGATGAGGGGGTGAGTCTGTGTGACTGCGGGGTGAGGGGTTGAGTCTGTGCGACTGGGGTGAAGGGGTGAGTCTTTGTGACTGTGGGGTGAGGGGGTGAGTCTGTGACAGGGATGAGGGGGTGAGTCTGTGTGACTGTGGGGTGAGGGGGTGAATCTGTGACAGGGATGAGGGGGTGAGTCTGTGTGACTGTGGGGTGAGGGGGTGAGTCTGTGACAGGGATGAGGGGGTGAGTCTGTGACTGTGGGGTGAGGAGGTGAGTCTGTGTGACTGTTGGGTGAGGGGTTGAATCTGTGTGACTGGGGTGAAGGGGTGAGTCTTTGTGACTGTGGGGTGAGGGGGTGAGTCTGTGCGACTGTGCGGTGAGGGGGTGAATCTTTGACAGGAATGAGGGGGTGAGTCTGTGTGACTGCGGGGTGAGGGGTTGAGTCTGTGTGACTGGGGTGAAGGGGTGAGTCTTTGTGACTGAGGGGTGAGGGGTTGAGTCTGTGACAGGGATGAGGGGGTGAGTCTGTGTGACTGCGGGGTGAGGGGTTGAGTCTGTGTGACTGGGGTGAAGAGGTGAGTCTTTGTGACTGTGGGGTGAGGGGGTGAGTCTGTGACAGGGATGAGGGGGTGAGTCTGTGTGACTGCGGGGTGAGGGATTGAGTCTGTGTGACCGGGGTGAAGGAGTGAGTCTTTGTGACTGTGGGTTGAGGGGTGAGTCTGTGTGACTGGGACGGGGGGTGAGTCTGTGACAGGGATGAGGGGGTGAGTCTGTGTGACTGTGGGGTGAGGGGGTGAATCTGTGACAGGGATGAGGGGGTGAGTCTGTGTGACTGTGGGGTGAGGGGGTGAGTCTGTGACAGGGATGAGGGGGTGAGTCCGTGACTGTGGGGTGAGGGGGTGAGTCTGTGACAGGGATGAGGGGGTGAGTGTGTGACTGTGGGGTGAGGGGGTGAGTCTTTGTGACTGTGGGGTGAGGGGGTGAGTCTGTGCGACTGTGGGGTGAGGGGGTGAGTCTGTGACTGGGATGAGGGGGTGAGTCTGTGAGACTGCGGGGTGAGGGGTTGAGTCTGTGTGACTGGGGTGAAGGGGTGAGTCTTTGTGACTGTGGGGTGAGGGGGTGTGTCTGTGAAAGGGATGAGGGTGTGAGTCTGTGTGACTGCGGGGTGAGAGGTTGAGTCTGTGTGACTGGGGTGAAGGGGTGAGTCTTTGTGACTGTGGGGTGAGGGGGTGAGTCTGTGACAGGGATGAGGGGGTGAGTCTGTGTGACTGTGGGGTGAGGGGTGAGTCTGTGACAGGGATGAGGGGGTGAGTCTGTGTGACTGTGGGGTGAGGGGTGAGTCTGTGACAGGGATGAGGGGGTGAGTCTGTGTGACTGTGGGGTGAGGGGGTGAGTCTGTGCATCTAAAAAGGATGGCCTGTGAGTGAGGCTGGTAAGGGGATCCAGGAGGTACTGCTGGCAGAGTTTCAGCCCGTGAGCTTATTCAGATGGTCTGAGGATTGTTGCTCCTTGTCATGGGGGTCCTCAATGATGGATGCCACTGTTTTTGAGACATCATCTGTTAAAGATGCCTTCAATGCTGAGGAGACTGTTGCCCATGATGGAACTAGCTAAATTGACAACTTTCTTCAGTTTTTTTTCTGATCCTGATTTTCTATCCTCCATATCTGATAGTAATGCAACCAGTTAGATTTCTCACCATGGTACATCTGTAGAAATTTGTGAGAGTCTTTGGTGACACACCAAATTTCCTTAAACTCCTTATGAAATATAGCTGTCCTCTTTGTAACTGCATCAATATGTAGGGTCCAGGATAGATCTTCAGAGATGCTGACACCCAGGAACTTGAAACTGTTCACTACTGCTGATCCCTCATTGAGGTCTTGTGTGTGTTCTCTCAACTTCCCTGCCTGAAGTCCACTATCAATTCCTTGCTCTCACCAACACTGAAAGAAAGGTTTTTGCTGTGACACCACTCAACCAGCTGATCTATGTCACTCCTGTATGCCTCCTTATCTGCCAAAGATAGTTGTATTATTGACAGATTTATAGATGGCGTTTGAACTGCGCCTAGCCGCACAGTCATGGAAGTAAGAGTAGAGCAGTGGCTAAGCATGCATCCTGCCTTGACGTGCACCACTATTGTCAGTGAGGAGATGTTATTTCTAATCCACACTGACTGTGGTCTCCCAATGAGGAAAATTGTGGATCCAGTTGCAGAGGGAGGTCCAGAGACCAAGGTTTAGTACTGAGGATATGACAGTGTTGAACACCCAACAACATCCTGACATAGATATTGTTGTTGTCCAATTGACTCAAAGCTGAATGGAGAGCCAAGGAGTTTGAATCCACTGTGGACCTATTGTGGTGACAGGCAAATTGCAGCAGGTCCAGATCCTTGACAGGAATTGATTCTGGCCATGACCAACCTCTCAAGCACTTCATCGGCTGTGAGTGCGACTGGGTTACATCATTCAAGCAGCTCACCCTGCTCTTGGACATTGGCATGTTGTCCCCCGTTTTGAAGCAGGTGGGAGATTGAAGATGACCTTGAACACACCCACTAATTGGTTGGCACAGGTTTTCAGTGGTCTACCAGGTACTCCATCAGGAACTAGCACCTTACGAGGGTTCATCCACACGAAAGATGTCCTGACTTCGGACTCTGAGACAGATCACTGCAAGGATTTGCACAGGTGTAGTTTTATTCTCCCTTTCAAAGCATGCATAAAAGGCGTTGAGCTCATTTGGGAGTTAAGCATCACAACTATTCATGATGTTAGGTTTCACCTTGTAGGAAGTAATGGCCTATAAGTTCTGCTATAGTTGACATGCATCCAATTCTGTCTCAAGCTTCAATCAGAATTGATTTTTTCACTCTTAAAATAGCCTTCCATAGGTCGTACCTGGACTACTTATACAGTTCTGGATCACCAGTCTTGAACACCACAGATCTAGCCCTCAGCAGACTGAATGTCCTGGTTCATCCATGGCTTTTGATTTGGGTACATCTGGTATGTTCTGAAAGGGACACTCTTATCCACATAGGTCTTGATGAAGTCAGCGACAATTGTTAATTATTCATTTGGATTCAGTCAACCAATTCAAAGCAGTCCTGTAAACTATCGTCCACTGCCTTAGACTATAGCTTTGTGGTCCTCACTATTGGTACTTCAGTGTGATGGTAGAGGATTTTTTGTTTATAATTGGATGTTGGTGACTCGTGGTATTTCCACAGATCAGTGCTGGGACACTTGCTGTTTTTAAAATATGTGAATGACTTGGATGTCGATGTAGGTAGCATGATCAGTAACTTCACAGATTGGGTAGATTTATTGATAGTTTGGAGAGTTGTTCTAGGCCACAGAATAATATACACTTATATTAGGTACACCTGTTCACCTGCTCTTCAATGCAAATATCTAATTAGCCAATCATGTGGCAGCAACTCAAAGCATAAAAGCATGGTCAAGAGATTCAGTTCTTAATCAGACCAAGCATCATAATGGGGAAGAAATGTAATTTAAGTGACTTTGACCATGGAATAATTGTTGGTGCCAGATGGGGTGGTTTGAGTATCTCAGAAACCACTGATCTCTTAGGATTTTCATGCACAGAAATCGCTAGAGTTCACGGAGAATGTTACAAAATTTAAAAAAAACATCCAGCAAGCAGCAGTCTGTGGGTGAAAATGCCTTGTTAATGAGAGGTTAGAGGAGAATGAGTAGACTGGTCCAAGTTGGCAGGAAGGTGACAGTAACTCAAATAACTATGCGTTACAACAGTTGTGTGCAGAAGAGCATCGCTGAATGCACAACATGTCAAACCTTAGAATGGATGGCTACAGCAGCAGAAGAACATGAAGATATGATCAGTGGTCACTTTATTAGGTACAGGAGGATACTGGCCCTTAGGACATTTAATGTAAGAGCAAGAGAGTTGTGTTCTACCTTATAAAATGTTGGTCAGACCTCAGATGACGGCGTCCGTTTCTAGTTGCCATGCAATAGGAAAGATGAGAAAGAGCTGGAGTGTGTTCAGATTAGATTCATCAAGACATTGTTTGAAATGGAACATTTTAGTTATGAGGAGAGACCGGAGAGTCTGGGTCTGCTCTCTGGAGAGAAGCAAGATGGGACTTGATTGAGGTCTATAAATTTATAAGTATAGATAGGATTGATTGCAGAAACCATTTCCTCTTATCAGAGCAAAAGGAGTTAGAGGATAATTAGAGGTTTATGGTAGGGGCTACACGATTTAGAGGGAATTTAAAGGTGGTTAAACATTTGGAAACATTGATCCAAAACAGAGGAAAATAGATTAATTACAGCATGGTAATATGGATTTGTTAAATCATGGTTAACCATTGGCTAAATTTTTGGGTGAAGGTGAAGTAAATGATGAAGGTAATGCTATCAATGTCATATACACTGACTTAACAAAAGCCTTCTGGAGAGTGCCCTATTACAGGATTGTCAGCAAAGTTGAGCATATGACAGCATAGATACAAAGTAGGCTCAGTGTCAGAGGGTGTTTATTAAACTGAATTGGTGGGCTTCGTGGATCATAGAGTTAATAGTTCCAGGGCTATTAATTTTTCTTCTACATTAGTGGTTTCGACTGGGGTGAAAAACCTCAATTTCTAAATTAGCCAATAATACCAAACTTGGTAGTGTTGTGAATTGCAAAGTGGGTGGAGATAGATTATAGAAGGATATGAACAAAATGATGGAATAGGAAGACATGTCAAAGGAAGTTTCATATGGATGAATGTGAGGTGATTAATTTTGATATGAAGACTGAAGAGTGAGAATATAGAAAAAGGGATGCTGTTCTCAAGGTAGTGCAGCAGAGGGACATGGGATGATGGATGCACTAGTCATTGAAAGTGGGACAGGGAAGGTTGAGGGTTTGGTTCATAAGCCATACACAATTTTGGGATTTATCAATAGAGTATTACAATGGCAAAGTCATGCTGACCCTTTATGAAACACCAGTCCAGTCTTAACCAGAGTACTGTGTTCAAATTCTAGGTGGACTGTATTGGGATTGTGTACACTATGCTGGAAATGTGTACATGGTATTCGGATGGCATGAACCATGTTGGGACAATATAAGTGATGCTGAGGCAATGGTGCATTGTAGTAGAACGTGAGCACAGTGCGGTGACTGAATGCAGAATTAGGTACTGTGCTGGAAGCTGAGTCAATATGAACTGTGATGAGACTCTTTACTGTGGTCCATGTTGGCATTCTTGGTAGACAATGAACTCTGAGATGGGACATCATGGACTACGGTGAGATACTATATTCTCTGATGAGATTGTGCAATTTACTGAGATGGTGTGCACTGTGTTGAGGCACTGTACACAATATTCACTCAGCATAATTAGTGGTGAATTGTACATTAAGTTGGGACATTTTCTATCTTGGTGAGACTGTGCAGTGTGGAACACTGAGTACTGCCTTGAGAAAAATGCATGGTGTTTATCAAGAAGAACTGGTCCATCACCACACAGCATGGTGAGAAAGTTTGAAATGTGGTGAAAATATGCAGACTTTAGTTATATTATCTGCATTATGGCAGGAGTGTAGTCACCTTCATGTTCTCTGCAAGTTGATGAGACTGCACGCACTGTGATAGGGCATCATGCACAGTGGAGAGAGGGTGTGTCATTCATCTTTGACAAATATATTCCTTATGTTGTTTCCAATGACTGGTTGAATGACACCCTAAGTATCCTATCTGCATTTGTTAATGAGAATATATTCTAAAGAATAATTATTTTTCTGACATCTACTTGGCAAACAAGAACTGACGAGATCATTGCCAAAGAAAGAACATGGAAAGAATTATACACACGGTGGATATCAACAAGCGTGACCATAACTTATTCAACGTTTCTATTGAGAATGATTGATTGGTACTCCCTATTCACATGAAAAGCTGTTATCTAAACCACTGTTTTGAGTGACCTTCTTCATGTACACCTGTTAGTTATGTTCAAACAGGAAGCTTTATTTATTCTGAGCCAAAATGTCTTGAGTATTTCATTATACTCAGAGAAGTTGAGTAGATGTACCATATTCATACACATAGCCAACTCAACTGAGTATTTACAGGGGTTTAAACACACATGAGAAGATGCTGTGATGACCATGCACTTGCAACCAAATAAGTGGTTGAATATATAGTACACTTGAGGATTCTTTTCCCATTTATTCTGTTTGTTTTGATGGTAATTGGGAGGTAGTAATTATCATCTGGGAACATGCATGGGGGAAATGTGTGGGAATTCTAGCCTAAAATCCATTCCAAGTTATTAATGGGCAGGCACTAGTGGAAAGTCTGAAGTTACTAACAAAGTTATCAATACGCAGTCACCAGTGGAAGGACTGCTTCAAGGAAAGTTTGGCAGTGCTCACTGCAAGCTTGATGTCCAGACAAGTACAATCACATCCCAACTCTGCTGGTCATCGGAGTCCTAGTCTCAATATGTACAACTGCCTCCTGAGTTGGCACTTCTAAGAAATATTAGATTGGTGAAGAGAACTGAAACCATGACCTCTGTGGAATAACCAGTGGGGGTTGGAAAATATAATTTCCCTTGCCTCCAAGCTCCATCCTCCCTCCACAATTACTTGGCAAATAACTGATTGCAGCTAGTTTTTTCACTTAACTTTCAAATCATCTTTGTGTAAATGTTCGAGGATGTACTTGCAGTTGTGTGCAAGCCATAAGCATTGACTTGTGACGTCTCACCTAATTTATTGTGTCTGAGGATCACGTTGGCCAAATCTGAATTTTGATACCAACACTTGCTCCTGAAACATAATTCTAAGCATTGTAGCTTTAGGCAGCATGCGAGTCTGATCTCTGGCAACCCAGCCTGTAAAAGCTAGGCAACTCCATACTATTGACTGTCTGATAAGTTGACCTGTTTTTCATTTGGTCTATTTGTCATTACCCAAATCAGAATAACAAAAACAGGTATCGCTAATGTAAAATCATAGAACAATGTAGCAAAGGAAGAGACTATTTGGTGATTATGCCACTTCAAAAGGGATAGCCAGTTTAATTTATGGATATGAGATCAAAAGCAATAGAATCAGGAGGAACATGTACAAAATGCTGGAGAAACTCAGCAGGTCAGGCAGCATCTATGGAAATGAATGAACAGTCGATGTTTTGGGCCAAGATCCTTCATCAGAATCAGAAAGAGGCCATTCCCCGCTCATCCCTGTTAAGACTGGTCTTTTATTAGAGACTATTTTCCTGCATTAATCCAATATTCCTGGATTCCCTTTAGGATTCGGTCACCTTGGAATATCATTGCAAAGTTTAAGCTCTCCTTAATTATTCACATAATTCTGTAGCAGTAGCTAGATGTTCAAATTTCAAAGTTGAGTTTACTGTTGTATGCATAATTAGATGTACAGGTATGCACAGGTGCAATTAAAAGCTTACTTCCAGCAGCTTCACAGGCACCTTGCATTTGTCACACAATATGCATAAAAACCAGAAACATAAATTATACTAAATGTGTACAAGAGTGAATGCAATCAGAACAAAAAATGTCCAATGTAGTGCAGTGATCAAAGTGGTCATAGTGTTGCTATACTAAGGCTTTGATCAGTTATGTAGGTTGGTTCAAGAAACAAGTGACTGAAAGGAAGTAACTCTTCTTGAGTTCAGAGGTGTGGGACTTCAGGCTTCTGTACCACCTGTCCAACAATAGCTGCGAGAAGATGGCACGGTCTGGATGGTGGGGACACACATAAAAGTTGCTGGTGAACGCAGCAGGCCAGGCGGCATCTCTAGGAAGAGGTACAGTCGATGTTTCGGGCCGAGACCCTTCGTCAGGACTAACTGAAAGAAGAGATTTGAGAGGGGGAGGGGGAGGGGGAGATCCAAAATGACAGGAGAAGACAGGAGGGGGAGGGAATGAGCCAAGAGCTGGACAGGTGATTGGCAAAAGGGATATGAGAGGATCATGGGATGGGAGGCCTAGGGAGAAAGCAACGGGAGAGGGGGGCGGGAAGCCCAGAGGATGGGCAAGGGGTATAATGAGAGGGACAGAGGGAGAAAAAGGAGAGAGAGAGAAAAAGAATGTGTGTATACATTCTTTTTCTCTCTCTCCTTTTTCTCCCTCTGTCCCTCTCACTATACCTCTTGCCCATACTCTGGGCTTCCCCCCTCCCACTTTTCTTTCTCCCTCGGCCTCCTGTACCATGATCCTCTCATATCCCTTTTGCCAATCAACTTTCCAGTTCTTGGCTCCATCCCTCCCCCTCCTGTCTTCTCCTATCATTTCAGATCTCACCCTTCCACTCCCACTTTCAAATCTCTTACTATCTCTTCTTTCAATTAGTCCTGACAAAGGGTCTCGGCCCGAATTGTTGACTGTACTTCTTCCTAGAGATGCTGCCTGGCCTGCTGCGTCAACCAGCAACTTTTGTGAGTGTTGCTTGAAATTCCAGCATCTGCAGATTTCCTCCTGGATGGTGGGGATCTTGGATGACAGATGTTGCCTTCTTGAGGCTACAGCTCGTGTAAATACTACCAATGGTGGGAAGAGATGTGCCCATGATGTACTGGGCTGAATCCACTACTCTCTGGAGCTTCTTACATTCCTGCACATTTGATATCATACCAGACCATGATGCAAAAAACCAGCATATATTCAACAGTATAAGGTATCCCATGCAAGGCTTATTAAGAAAGTAAGGAAGCATGTGATCCAAGGGGACATTACTTTGTGGATCTAGAATTGGCCTGCCCACAGAAAGCAAAGAGTGGTTGTAGACGGGTCATATTCTGCATGGAAGTCGGTCACCAGTGGTGTGCCTCAGGGATCTGTTCTGGAACCCCTGTTCTTTGTCACTTTTATAAATGACCTGGATGAGGAAGTGGAGGGATGGGTTAGTAAATTTGCTGATGACACAAAGGTTGGGGGTGTTGTGGATAGTGTGGAGGGCTGTCAGAGGTTACAGCGGAACATTGATAGGATGCAAAACTAGGCTGAGAAATGGCAGATGGAGTTCAACCCAGATAAGTGTGAGGTGGTTCATTTTGGTAGGTCAAATATGATAGCAGAATATAGTATTAATGGTAAGACTCTTGGCAGTGTGGAGGATCAGAGGGACCTTGGGGTCCGAGTCCATAGGACACTCAAAGCTGCTATGCAGGTTGACTCTGTGGTTAAGAAGGCATACGGTGCATCGGCCTTCATCAACTGTGAGATTGAGTTTAAAAGCCAAGAGGTAATATTGCAGCTATATAGGACCCTGGTCAGACCCCACTTGGAGTACTGTGTTCAATTTTGGTCACCTCACTACAGGAAGGATGTGGAAACCATAGAGAGGGTGCAGAGGAGATTTACAAGGATGTTGCTTGGATTGGGGCATAATCCTTATGAGAATAGGTTGAGTGAACTCAGCCTTTTCTCCTTGGAGTGACTGAGGATGAGAGGTGACCTGATAGAGGTGTACGGGATGATGAGAGGTATTAATTGTGTGGATAGTCAGAGGCTTTTTCCTAGGGCTGAAATGGCTAGCACGAGAGGGCATAGTTTTAAGATGCTTCGAAGTAGGTACGGAGGAGGTGTCAGGGGTAAATTTTTTACACAGAGAGTGGTGAGTGCGTGGAATGGGCTGCCGGCGATGGTGGTGGAGGCGGATACGATAGGGTCTTTTGAGAGACTCCTGGATAGGTATATGGAGCTTAGAAAAATAGAGGTTTATGGGTAAGGACATATTCAGCACAGCTTTGTGGGCCGAAGGGCCTGTATTGTGTGGTAGGTTTTCTATGTTTCTATATCTGTAGAATTTTGTTAGTGTTTGATACAATGCTGAACTTCCTTATCCTTCTGAGGAAATAAAGACACTGGTGCACCTTCCTTGGAATTGTATCTATGTGCAGGACCCTCATCTGCTATGTTAACCCTCAGCAATTTATGATGAACATTATATTAATTTATACCTCCTTTACGCAATATGACCATATATGCTGTACAAATATTCATTGGTACATTCCTATTGAAGAACACCAAAATTAAGGTAAAGAGAACATAATCTGGATACATTTTATTTTACAAGATATTTTCAAGGACTTTGAAATGGTGGTTCTTCTTCTCTCAGAGGGTTGTGAGAATGTGGAATGAGCTGCCAGCACAAGTGGTGCATACAGGCTGGATTTCAACGTTTAAGAGAAGTTTGGTTGGGTACATGGATGGTAGGGGTATGGAGAGCTGTGATCCCAGTGCAGGTCAATGGGAGTACAGGTAAATGGTTTAGCACAGACTAGTTGGGCTGAAAGGTCTGTTTCTGCACTGTACTTTTCTGTGACTCTGTGATTGCCAATAACTGTAGCGGTAGTTATAACTTACTATGCTTGTGTGAGATTATTTAAAGATGGTAGGACCTCGTGTAACATATCAAACTTTATATTAGTGTTCTTTCCCAGACTGGTTGAAGCTCATTTCAGACTTTGTCTTTGCAGGAGTGTTTGCAGCTCACCATCTTATTTCAATAAATATGGAGAGTGAATTACAGTAGTAGATAAAATTCAGAACAACATTGGCAAAAAAAAAGCTCAGTATTTGCTTTTCCACATAGCTAACTATAATCAACAGCCATAGGAATTGATCCTTAAAGATTACTGCCCAATGTTCTGAATTTTCTTCATTTATTTATATTCTCTCCAGCATGACTGTCTAAATTCTGCATTTTTACTGCTTGGGAAATTTAGATGCAGCTGTTCTTTTTGATATCATAAAAGGAAGCCCTCATTATTTTTTTATGTCCTGGTCTTACTATTCTGAAAGGGACATGAGAATGTATGGTATATAGCCAAAAAAGTAGATATTTTTCAAAATAGTTTTTATGAATTGTTAGAGTGTAATATTCTTAATATTGATTTAATTTCTGCTAGGATATTTAAGGATATATTTGATTAATATTTGTCATGCAAACTCTTAATGGGAATGTTTTATCTTTATAAGCTCATCAATACATACTTTGGAACCGCAAAAGAGACACCATGTATTTAACTTAACTTTCTCTGCTCAGAACAACCTAGCTTTCTCCAGTCTCTTCACATAACTGAATCCGGTCATGTCTAGTCACAGTTCTGCTAAATCTCCTTTGCTCCCTCTCCAAGGGCTTGACATCCTATATAAACGTCAGTGCATAAAATTAGATGCAGTGCTTTAGCTGGAGTGTGGAATGTGTGAAATGGCATTTTGTAACAGATGCACATTTGACTACATGACATTCACAAGGAACAAGCGCCAATGTTCTCTTTTTACTTGAATGATGTTAGGCAAGGTCCAATGAAAGTTTTGTCACCAACAGAAAGTATAAATCAGGAATGATTTTTCCACAGGTTAGTGGATCATTGGCAAGAACAATTATCAGAAGAATGGAAGGAAATTAAAAGGAATATTTTCATATAGAGGGTAATTAGATGTCGGATAGTGTACCACAATGGGCATTGATCTTGTTTATTAAATGGAATTTTAATTTTGTGAAACAAGAATAGTGAACTTCAGTAATCACAGTAAAGGCACAATACACAAAATGACCTTCTAGAATTAATGAGAATGGAACCACCATATTAAGGGCTATTAAAGTATTGTGCACAGAAGATAAATGTAAATTGTTTAAAATTGAATACATATTGAACACAGTATTGTCCAAAAAGGAAGACATCAAGTAGTAAATTCAAATAGAAATCGTAAATTATCTGTTCCTGTAAATGTTGTTACATTTTATGGAAATAAATAGCAAAAAAAATAAACAGAAAGGAAAGAAAAATAGAAGAAATAAAGGATTGAGAATGAGAGAGGGATTACAAGAAATGAATGAAAAAGAAAAAAGGAAGCAAAGGTCAGAATCACAAACACGAGAAAATCTGCAGATGCTGAAGATCTGAAGCAACACACACAAAATGCTGGTGGAATTTAGCAGGTCTGGCAGCATCTGTGGAAACAGTCGCTTCGGGCCAATACCCCTCAGCCCAAAATGTTGACTGTCTATTCTTTTCCATCGATGCTGCCTGGCCTGCTGAGTTCTTCCAGCACTTTGTGTGTGTGTAACAAAGGTTAGTAGGAGTGCAGGCAGGTTAACCCCTTTTCTACTATTCCTATGAAATCTCCAGGAGGAACAAAGGTCCCTCAGACCGTATACTTAAAGATGTATTAAACCAGAGAGACAAATAGCAGTATTTCCTTTCAAACTGAGAAGTCAAGGCCTGTGGCAAAGGGGTTAAAATATTACAAATGAGGAAGTAACACTAAAAAGGAAATTGCAATGATGTAAGTTCACATGATAAAGTGACAAGCCATAATTGTTAACTGCCAAACTGACCTCCAACAGAAATTAAAGAGACTAGATAATGATTTGTTAGGCAAGTGAAAAAGATTGCACTGAATTCCAATGTAACAATGTTTATATTCCAATTTTGAATTTTTTGGGGTTTGTTCTATACCAGTCCTGAATGAGAAAGATAAACACAAGAGATTCTACAGATGCTGGAAATCTTGAGCAACACACATATAGTGCTGGAGGAAATCAACAAGTCAGGCAGCATCTATGGTGGGGAATAAAACATCAATGTTTTCAATCAAGCTTCTTAATCAGGACTGGAAAGAAAGAGAAATAAGTCAGAATAAGAATTTTGGGGGGAGGGAGGGGAAGGACTACAAGCTGGAAGGCAATAGGCAAATTCGGGTGAGGTTTCCCTCTCACCCCTTCTCTTCTTCTCACTTGCCCATCATCATCTCTTTCTTTCATGGTCCAATGTCCTCTCCTGTCATATTCTTTCTTCTTCAGCCCTTTGCCTCTTCTGCCCATCACCACCCAGCTTCTTACTTCAACCCCACTCTCCACCCGCTCACCTGATCTCAGCTATCATCTGCCAGCTTGTACTCCCTGCTCCACCCCACTGTCTTATCCTGGCTTCTTCCCCCTTCCTTTCCAGTCCTGGTGAAGGACGTTGCCCAAACTGTTGACTACTTACTTCCAGCCCTAGATGCTGCCAGAAATGGTGAGTTCATCCAGCACCTTATGTGTGTTGCTGAATGAGAAAGAACAAGTTTTTCAAGGTTCACAATTTTGCCTGAGGTTGTTTTTAATATATTTGACTAGGAATCTTGCCATCTGCAAATATCTCAGTTTGCATGTGATCAGTAAACCATTGTATACTTGGGCACTAATCATTCTTCATCGCCAAAACTTGATTCTGAAATATTTCTGAAACTCTTTACTACTTTGGAGAGTTTGCAAATGTCCATTAAACCAATGGTTTGCCTGTCAATTTGAGTAGAGGTGAATTTGTAGTCTTTAACCTTCCCCAAGAGAAACGAGCTGTTTATTTTCAGTCTGGGCAACAGAAAGGATTGTAGGAGAGATGGGCACTCTGAGGTGTAGAAGGTTATTCAAATGAAGGTAGAGCAAAACACAGTCTCTTCTTTGCAGCCCGGACTCCACTGCTTGCCCAGAGCAAGGGCTAAAGTTATCTTCTCATTGATGGAATTGAAACTGGAAGGAAAAATCTGGCTATTGTTATCTGCACAGAACTAAAACATAGGTAAAACTAGAATGAGAATCTTCTTCAATAAAATGGATCATTTTTTGAGATAAGTGCTGATGGCAGGAGTCTTGCTTCCTGGTCACGTAAATGGCATAACTTTGAACTTGTCACAGCACCTGTGTTGCCAGTTCTAATCTATTAACTGACAATTAATTATTTCATACAGTTAGCTATTTTCCTTTTTATATTTTACCACTTGTTCTGGAGCATTTTTATAGAGACGTAATAGTTCTGGAGCACAAAAGTAGCCTTTTGGCCTAATTCATCCATGGCAACCAAGATAAGCCAGACCCATTTGCCTATGTTTGGGTCACATCTCTCTAACATTTTCCTACCCATATCCCTGTCTAAATGTCTTTTAAATGTTGTACTTATCACGTCCTCTGGCAATGTGTCCATATACCCATCATATTCTGTCTGAAAAACTTCTTCTCAAATCCTCTTTAAATTTTTCCCCTTTCATCTTAAATCAGTGCCTTCTAATTTTAGACTCCCCTAACCCTGGAAAAATGACAATGCCATTCACTTTATCTATGTCCCCCATGAAAAAAACTCTATCTGGTCACTCCTCAGCCTACTACACCCAGCCTCTGCACTGCTCTTTATAACTCATGCCCTCTAGTCCTGGTAACATTCTCATGAATGTTTTCTCTATCCTTTCCAGCTTAATAACATCCTTCTCATAGCTAGGAACTGGAATCACACTCAATACTCCAAGCGTGCACTTAGCAATGTCTTGATGTCTGAACACTTGTACTCAGTGCCCTGATGGATGAAGGCCAGACACTTTCTTCACCCCCCCTGTTTACATTCACCACCCTATTTTAAGCCTCAATTACAGAATAGATCTTAGTCATTTACTAGACACTCACCAAAGAGTTAGATTATTTCTCCAACTTCCAGCAATCAGTTTAAAGCATATACTTATAAAGCAAAAGATTGGGGGGAAAAATATAGAAACTCACTAGTTACTTACCTTCAGCACTTCAACTTACACCAATATCATATCAAACTAGTGATAGTATTGAGTTGTTCATATTACCTACAGCTCACTGATTGTTTCCCAGTTACACAGCCCATTTACCAGATACTTACAAAAGCCCACATCTTAAAGATCACCATACTCAAATCACACTTTTTAGGATTTAGGAGCTTCAATTTTAAATAGCTAAGCCAAATTCAAATGTTTAGGATGAATTGGTAACCATCTTCTTGATTACAATTTCATTAGTGGCCTCTCCCAAGATTATTTGTCTATCTTCAGTGAAAACTACAGCTAAAAGCAACAAAACTGTTTCATGCAACACACATAAAAGTTGCTGGTGAACACAGCAGGCCAGGCAGCATCTCTAGGAAGAGGTACAGTCGACGTTTCGGGCTGAGACCCTTTGTCAGGACTAACTGAAAGAAGAGCTAGTAAGAAATTTGAAAGTGGGTGGGGGAGGGGGAGATCCGAAATGATAGGAGAAGACAGGAGGGGGAGGGATGGAGCCAAGAGCTGGACAGGTGGTTGCCAAAAGGGATATGAGAGGATCATGGGACAGGAGGCCTAGGGAGAAAGAAAAGGAGGAGGGGGGGAAGCCCGGAGGATGGGCAAGGGGTATAGTGAGAGAGACAGAGGGAGAAAAAGGAGAGAGAGAAAAAGAATGTGTGTATATAAATAAATAAATAACGGATGGGGTACGAGGGGAGGTGGGGCATTAGCGGAAGTTTGAGAAGTCAATGTTCATGCCATCAGGTTGGAGGCTACCCAGACGGAATATATGGTGTTGTTCCTCCAACCTGAATGTGGCTTCATCTTGACAGTAGAGGAGGCCATGGATAGACATATCAGAATGGGAATGGGACGTGGAATTAAAATGTGTGGCCACTGGGAGATCCTGCTTTCTCTGGCGGACAGAGCGTAGGTGTTCAGCAAAGCGGTCTCCCAGTCTGCGTCAGGTCTCGCCAATATATAGAAGGCCACATCGGGAGCACTGGATGCAGTATATCACCCCAGCCGACTCACAGGTGAAGTGTCGCTTCACCTGGAAGGACTGTATCATCCCAGCCGATTCACAGGTGAAGTGTGAGTCAAACTGTTTCATGGGCCACTTTCTGTACCTTGAGCCCCACCCCACTTCAGCAAGGTGAATATTGATGATGAAATTCATCTGTGCCCTTAGTGCAACAGCATTTTTGGCCAACTAAGTTAAAAAGTGTTTGAAGATCTAGGTCTCAAACCTAGTACAAAGCTAATGGTCTTGGAGGCAACAGTAGTCTCTTCTTTTGCGACGTGGACTTCCTACAACAGCTACCTCACGGAATTCAAAAGATATCACTAATTGTCTTTGTAAATCCATTGTCAAGATAAAGTGAAGAAATATCAGCTTTCTCTCCCATGAAAGGATTACCAACGTGGAGTATTTGATTATACCCAGTTGTCTCTGATTGACAGGTGTTGTCCACTCCAAGCTCAGTGACAGGGTGGTTACCAAGTGGACAAAGGAAACAATTCAAGAATATTCTCAAAATGTTCTTTAGAATGTGAAACATGCCCGCTGATTCATGGAAATTCATGACCCATAAGCACTGAGAAGGAAGAAAAAACATTTAGGATGGTGCAGAGAATTTTGAACCTCTGTCAGGTGCACGTGGAAACACAGCAACTATACTGAAGGACTGTACCACCTCCCAAACAATCTACCCGCCTGCCACTCAAGTATTTTCTGTTTTACCTGAAGCAGAGACCTGAGGTCCCTTTTTGGCATCATCAGTCACATGGCGGATGCAAGCTATCCTCAATCTCAAAAGATGGTCTCAGAAGATGACATAAATACCTGGAGCAAGAAACAATTTGCTGGAGGAACTCAGCAAGTCAAGCAGCATGTGTTGGGGAGGGTTGTGGGGGAGGAATTGCTTACGTTTCAGGTTGAGACCCTGTATCAGGGCTGAGAGTGGAGAGGGGAGATAGCTAGTACAAGGTGGACGTGTGGGTGTGGGGATGCGAGATGGAGACAGTGGACTAATGAGTGGTGATGGATGATGGATAGAAGGAGCTACAGTATGAGGGGGAGCAGAAAGAGTGGGTCTGGAAGACAGGCAGGTGGGTGATGGGTGGAAGCATTCAAAGAGGAAAGAAAGCAAAGGACCAGGGGTGAAGATGGAGATATCGGCTGTAGGGTGAAAATAAATAGGGTGAAAATGGGAACAATTTATAGGGAGGTGAATGGCAGATAGAAGCAAGATGTGGGAGGAGATTTGATGGGTGAAATGTATATACAGTAACTGAATGGAAACAGGAAAGGGGGGTGGAAATGGGCGATTGGGAACAGGGACAAAAATGGGTCAAATGCAAGGAAAGAGAAGGGGTGAAAACACAGGAGAAAAGGGTTACCTGTAATTGAAAACCATTACATAGATAGACTGGAGGCCTGATGATTACCCCAAGGTGTCTTTGAGAAGAAGTGTTGGAATGTGAAAGCAAATAGAAATATGAAAGTTGAGGAAGTTCAATTAAATCAGAATATCCTATTTTAACATGGCAACATGTTGAAATCTGCTTCCAGGGTTTGCATCTCTTCCATGATGGACTCTAATATTGGCTATTTAAAGAGCCAATCCAGAGAAAGAACTTGGATGAACTTGGAGTTGCATAAAGAGATGCCATGGTTGAGTCAGGATGGAGAAGCTGTATGCCTCCATTTATATAGTTTGCAGCGACGAGGAGGAAAGAATGAGTTCTTTCCTCCAATGTAAAGAGAAACCAACTGTTGATATAAAGAAAAGGTGAGGTGCTTAGAAGGTGGAGAACTTCCCCCACAACTGGGTCCAGCACAATTTGTGAGCCAACCGTCAGAAAATGTGAGTGCTATTGCAGATTGGCTTGCCTTAGTTTGGGTCCAAAGTTGGCTTAGTGAGAGAAGGCACACAGTGAAAGTGGAGGCTTGATTCTGTGACTAGAAACCTGTGGTCAGTGATGTACCACAGGGATTGGTGCTGGGACCTTACTCTTTATGTATATATACACTTTATAGAATATATACAAGGTAAAGCCAAGTTGTTGCACTTCAACAACCTTTATTAAAGGTAGGACATTCACAAAGAACGAAAGAGAACTTTAAATTATTGAAGAGCAGATGAATAATGATGTATAAGTTTAAGGATCCTCAAAAATGGCAGCACAGATGTTGAAGAAGGCATACAGGATTTTTGACTTCACAGCTGGAGCATAGAATATAAGAACAGGAGGGTATATACAATCTATTTTGTTTAGGTCATGGCTGCAGTACTTAATCCTGTTCTGTCATCCAGTAGATAAGATGTGATTGTAATGGAGGAGTTGTGGAGTTTCACCAGGATATCAGATTACATCATGGAATATTTCAGTCATTAGGAGAGACTGGGTAGAATGGGTTTGGTTTCCTCGGAGCAGATAAGGCAGAGGGAGACTTGACAGAGATATATTCAGGGTGGAGAGTAGGAGACATTTCCACTTAGCAGGAAGTAAAGAGTTAGGCTAAGGATAAAAGGTTCAGGTGCATCTGAGGAAGAGCATTTCACTCTGAGAGTGGTTGGAATCTAGAAAACACTATCTGAGGGGCTGGTGGAGGCAGATACTCTCAGATATTTAGGAAATATCTAGATGAGCACAACAATGCACTAAAGGCTAAGGACATAGTGTTGGTAAGTGGAATTAGTCAGAATTAGAATCAGAATCAGAAATATACCACTGACATATGATGTGAGACTCGTTATGTGGCAGTAGTACATCGTAATACAAAATAGAATTACAGTGAGAAGTATATTAAAGAAGTAGTGTAAAAAAAAGTAGTGAGGTAATGTTCATGGGTTCAATGTCCATTCATAATTCTGGTGGCAGAGGGGAAGAAGCTGTTTCTGAATCATTGATTGTGTGCCTTCAGGCTCCTGTACCCTCTCCCTGATGGAAACAATGAAAAGAGGGCATGTCCTGGGTGATGAGGGCCCTTAATGATCGGTGCCATCTTTTTGAGGCATTGTTCCTTGAAGATGTCCTGGGTGGTGGGGAGGCTCGTCCCCGTGCTCTCCATGATACATCCGCGGAAATTTGTGACCAAATCTCCTCTAACTCATGAAATATAGTCATTGTCATGCCTTTTCTGTAGCTGTATTAATATGTTGTGTCCAGGTTAGATCCTCAGAGATGTTGCCATCCTGGAATTAGAAACTACTCATCCTTTCAACTTTTGATCCTTCTACAGAACTGGCATGTTCCCCAGTTTAACCCTTTCTGAAGTCCACAATCACTTCTTTGGTTTTAGTGCAAAGTTGTTGCTGTGACACCACTCAATTAGCTGATATATCCTCTATGCCTTCTCGTCACCATCCAAAATTCTGCCAACAATAGTTGTAGATTTTATAGATACCATTTGAACTATGCCTAGTCGCACAGCCATGGGTGCAGAGAGAGTAAAGCAGTGTCACCTTGCAAGGGTTCACCCTCTTAAAAGATGATCTGACGTCGGCCTCCGAGACACAAGTCACAGAGTCACCAGATGCTGCAGAGATCCTCATAACTGTAGTTTTATTCTCCCTTTCAAAGCCTGTAAAAAAAAAAGGGTGATGAGCTCATCTGGCAGTGAAGCATCACTGACATTCATAATGTTAGGTTTTGCTTTGTAGGACATACTGGCTTGCAAACCCTGCCAGAGCTGATGTGCATCTGATTCAGCATCTAACCTCAATCAGAATGGTTCTTTTGCTCTTGAAATAGTCCTCCATTAATCGTATCTGACCTTCTTGTATAGTCCTGGATCACCAGGCTTGAATGCTACAGATCTAACCCTCAGCAGACGATCAATCTCCTGGTTTATCCACAGCTTTTGATTTGGGCACACACTCATCCACACAAGTTTTAATGAAAGTTGTGGTTCAGACTGAATGGTTGAATAGTTAAGCTGTTGAATAGTTATCCATTCATTGTTTGTTAACATAGGGAAGGGGCAAATTAAGGACAGCTTTCAAAAAGGGATTGCTTTTTCCCACCTGATGTGTATTTATTATTTCAGTAATATTTGAGTAACATGGTACATAATTTGTTTGATTAAGCATCGCTGACTGTGACACGGATCACTCTCTGGTTTGCTGCAAGATCAGACTTCGGCCGAAGAAGATGCACTGCGCCAAGCCTCCAGGCAAGCAGCAGATCGATCCCAGTAAGACACAACACCCAGACAAAGCGGCGGAGTTCATCAGGTCACTGGAGGATGCTCTCCTTGCAGACCCACCAGAAGGAGATGCTCAGCAGAGATGGGACTCTCTCAGGGACACTATCCACAGCACTGCACTCAAGGCCTTCGGGAAGAAACGGGGCAAGACACAGGACTGGTTTGAAGTGAGCCCAAGTAAGCTCACCGCTGTCATCGAGGTGAAGCGTGTTGCACTACTAGAGCACAAACGCCACCCTGCCCAGGCAACACTGCAAGCGCTAAGGACAGCAAGAAGCAAGGCCCAGGAAACAGCCAGACGCTGTGCAAATGACTACTCTCTACAACTATGTGAAAGCATTCAGTCATCATTTGACACAGGCAACATCCGTGGAGTGTACGAAGGGATCAGGAAAGCCATCAGGCCAACCCAGAGCAAGACAGCACCATTGAAAACCATAACCCTAATGCAAGACCATCAATGACAAAGGCAAGCAGATGGAGAGATGGGTGGAGCATTACTCTGAACTCTTCTCCAGAGGAAACAGCATCTTGGACAGTGCACTAGATGCCGTGGAATGCCTGCCGGTCATGGAGGAACTTGATGCATTGCCGACTGCCGAAGAGCTGGGTAAAGCAATCAACAGCCTGCCCACTGGGAAGGCACCAGGATTGGATGGCATTCCACCAGAGGCCATCAAATGCACAAAGGGCGTCCTGCTAAACCACCTGCACGAACTACTGTGTCAGTGCTGGACAGAGGGAGCAGTGCCGCAAGACATGAGAGACTGCAACATTGTCACCATATATAAGAACAAAGGGGACAGAGGCGACTGTAACAGCTACAGGGGAATCTCCATGCTAAGCATCTTTGGGAAAGTCTTCGCCCGGGTGGTCCTGAACAGACTGCAGGAAATAGCTGAAAGGGTATATCCCAAGTCTCAGTGCGGTTTCAGATCAGAACGCTCCACAATCGACATGATCTTCTCCCTTCGACAGCTACAAGAGAAATGCAGAGAGCAAAGACAAGCATTCTACGTCACTTTCATTGACCTTACGAAGGCCTGCGACCTTGTGAGCAGAGACGGCCTGTTCAAACTCCTCGCCAGGATTGGTTGTCCACCAAGGCTCCTCAGGATAGTTCAGTCATTCCACACAGACATGAAGGGCGTCGTTCAGTTCGACAGCTCTTCTTCGGAGGCCTTCAACATCCGCAGCAGTGTGAAGCAGGGCTGTGTGCTTGCACCCACCCTGTTTGGCATCTTCTTTGCAGTCATGCTGAAGCACGCCTTTGGAACATCAGCTGAGGGTGTCTACCTCCACACCAGATCGGACGGGAGGCTGTTCAGTCTGTCCCGGCTGAGGGCAAAAACCAAGGTTCGTGAAGTACTCATCAGGGACATGTTGTTTGCAGACGACGCAGCACTGGCAACACACTCTGAAGAGCAACTACCATGCCTCATGGACAGCTTCTCAAGAGCCTGCCAGGACTTCAGCTTGACCATCAGACTGAAGAAGACCAATGTGTTGGACCAAGGCATTGAGCACCCCCCTACTATTACTATCAACAACTGCGAGCTTGTGGTAGTTCACGAGTTTACATACCTTGGCTCCACCATCACGGACAGCCTCTCCCTAGACCCCGAGATCAACAGACGGATCGGACGAGCAGCCTCAACATTCGCCAGGCTGACAAAGAGAGTCTGAGAGAACAGAAAGCTGACGACGCACACCAAAGTTGCAGTCTACAGGGCCTCCGTCCTCAGCACACTGCTTTACGGCAGCGAGACCTGGAGCCTCTACTACAGACAAGAGCGGAGTCTCAACGCCTTCCACCTTCGCAGCCTGAGACGCATCCTGGACATCATGTGGACTGACCGAGTCACCAACAATGAGGTCCTGGCCCACGCCCAGATACCCAGCCTCTTCACCCTGCTCCAACAACGCCATTTCTACTGGCTGGGCCACGTAAACCGCATGTCAGACAGGAGGATCCCGAAAGACCTGCTGTACAGGGAACTGGCCTCTGGCAAGAGAGCACAAGGGCAGCCCCATCTTCGTTCAAAGACGTTTGCAAGAGAGACATGAAGTCACTGAAAATGACCGTCGAGAGGTGGGAGGACATCGCAAGCGATCGCTCTCACTGGAGGTTGGAACTACGCAGAGGTCTAAAAAGAGGAGATGAGAAGCTGAGGCTTGCTGCTGAAGAAAAGCACACTCGTCGGGAAAACAGCACCAAGACAACACTGGAGGACAGTGCCTTCAAGTGCAGTCGCTGCAGCCGAGACTGTCACTCCCGTGTGGGCCTTTACAGCCACAACAGACACTGCTCTAACACAGACTGAAGCAAGACTTTCCAGGCCCAGATCCATGGTCTCGTGAGACTAACGGATGCCACCACCACCATTGTTTACATAATTCATTATGAGTTACATATAGAAGTACATGCGTCATTACACCATCATGTCATAAGTGTGCACTTCGTTTAAAGTAAAAACAAAGTTAGAAATGTTATTCCCAGCTCCTGCTTTTCACTTTGATTAATTTTATGTTTTGGAGTTACAAAATGTTAACAGTGGCACTGAGGAAGTTTTAAACGTACCTAAGATGACTACCTACCTGTAGAAGCATAGCGGGATGTTCGAACTTTAAAAAAATGCAGCATGTGCTTATTCAGTAAGTGACAGTGGTGACTGAGTTAAAAAAGGGCAGGAAACAGATAAATTCATGAGTTCATAAACAGTGAGTATCTGATGATGATAATCATAAATTAAGAAAAGAGCAGAAATGACAGGCTACGTCAGAAAGGTGGACATGTTCAATTGCACAAGAGATAACTGGATTTTGTATACTTAGCAAATTGAGCAGTATTTTAAAGCAAATGGAATAGCCAATGAGAAGTGATTGCCAGTATTGCTGAGTACATTGTGTGGAAGAGCGTACAGTTTGCTTAGAAGTTTGACTGCTCCAACCAAACCAGCTGAAATAAGCTTTGCCGATATAATGATAGTAATGGAAGAATATTTCGAATACAGAGCAATTTAGGTTCCATAAGTGAGTGGAATCAAAAGGAAGGTGTATGTGGGTGAATTTCAGTGTATGTGGGTGAATGGCAGAAGTTGTCTGAGCATTGTTAATTCAGTGATGGGCTTAACGATGCTCGTTTAAAAGGAGAACTTTGTGGGCACTCTGTGTCATTCTAGCAGTCCAATTAGAGGTGGGAGCAGTGCAGAGATGAATAACAAAGTACAGAAGGGACAAGTGGAGCGGCCATTGTTGGGAGTGGGCCAGTGGTGAGAGTGGGAGTGTCAGGCTTTGGCTCAAAAGAGGCTTCAGCTCTGAAGTGGCTTTAGCTCTAGGTAAGTTGTCTGGGTCAGCCTCCTCTTTTTCTTACTGTGTTATGGGTACTTAGTGTAGTTTAAATGGCCATTATGTGTTCTTCATGCCGAATGTTGAAGACCTGGAAGACCCAGGGTCTCCAAGGGAACCACATCTGTGTGGATTGCATCCAGCTGCAGCTCCTTGAAGACCATATTAAGGATCTGGAGCAGCAGCTGGTTGACCTTTGGCTTGTGCGGGAAAGTGAGGAGATAATTGATCAGTTACAGGAAGTAGACAATCCTAAATTGTAGGAGATGGGTAGCTGGGTGACTGTCAAGAGAAGGAATAGGATGGTGAATAGACAGTTAGCACTGAGCTCCTTGTGGCCATTCCCCTCAATAATAAATATACTATTTTGGATACCATTGTGGAAGATGAGCTCCTAGGGAAATGCTACGGAGACCAGGTTATTGACACTGAGCATGGGTCTGTGGTGCAGAAGAGGGGAGCAGTGATAGGGGTCTCAATAGTCAGATAGGAGATTCTGTGGACATGATGGGACACCCAGCTGGTATGTTGCCTTCCAGGTGCCAGGGTCATAGTCATCTTGGATTGAGTCCACAGCATTTAGGAGAGGGAGGGGGAGCAGCCAGGTGTCTTGGTACATATTGGTACCAGTGACATGAGAAGGAAAAGCAAAGAGGTCCTGAAGAGAGAATTTAGAGAGCTAGGTAGAAAGCTGAGAAGCAGGACCTCCCACATAGTAATTCCTGGATTGCTGCCTGTGCCATGTGCCAGCGAGGATAGAAACAGGATGATTTGGCAGATTACTGTGTGGTTGAGAAGCTGGTGCAGAGGGCATGGCTTCAGGTACTTGGATCATTGGGAACTCTTCTGAGGGAGGTAGTGGTGGTGGTTGACATCTGTCTATCTTGAAGGACAATGGGTGATGATCATCACCATCATTACAAGCCTGGGTGGAGGGTTTGGAGATCCTGAGATGCCCAGTCATCGATCCCCCTCTCGGCCTCACCGGTGCAGTCCGAGGAAAGCTTGTGAAGCAATACATTTGGCTCCTGTTTGGCTGCAGGAGCTGCCAGAAGGATGTTCAATGATGTCCAGCCACCGTAGGGGCTCCACTCCAGATTTGCTGTCTGGGTTTACTCCTGTTGTCTTCGTCTCCCATAGCTGGGAATCTGGTTCATGAGCACCTGCGTATGTCCATACACTGATGGGCCTGCATGTTACGTGTACAGGGACCAGACCTCCTCCCCGCCCTCTATAGTTCAGCCTGAGTCCGAAAGGAGTTCAGTTTCCATGTGTCACCAGCGAGGAGGCACGACATGAGGCTTGCTGTTGGGAGGGGTCTATGTACTGGGAGGGAGAGACTTACACTTTCCGCTCTTCTTTTCACAAGACTGCTAGCTAGCAGTGGAAGCTGAAAGTGAAAGTGGCAAGTGATACCCACTACGCTACCACACAAGACACATCACAACAACCATTGAAACCTTTTGAATGTTGAAGGCCCAGACAGAATAGATATGGAAATGTTGTTTCCCAAGACAGGGCACAGCCTCAGGATAGAGGGACATCCATTTGAAAAACAGGGATGCAGAGAAAGCCAGAGAGTGGTAGCTGTGGAGGCCAAGTTGTTGGGTGTATTTAAAGTGGAGATTGATAGGTCCTTGATGGGTCAGGGCATGAAGGGATACGGGGAGAAGACCAGGGAGTGGAGCTGAAGAGGGGAGAAAGGATCAGCCATGATTGAATGGCACTGCATACTCGATGGCCCAATTGTGCTCCAATGTATTATGGTTTCATGGTCTGAGAGATCATTTGGTTGTGGAATCTGACAATAAAGTGTTCAAAAACTGTTCCTTACATTTAAAAGAACAGTTGAAATCACTGTATCAATTGAAACAACAGACAGAGATGCAATTTAGTTGCAGTCAGGAATTAAGGTGAGTATGAACAAAATTGCAACGTCTAAACAGAAACTGCCCTGGCCGAACAAATTATGTTACTGTTGTGACAGGGGCTCACATACACCAGACCAATGCAGCTTTAAAGGTGAAACTTGCAGAAAATGCAACAAAGTAGGACACAGGCAATGAGTATATCTGGCAGATAAAAGTAAATGGACTGCACAGGGAAGAGAAACAGCAAAAATGTCAAGTTGCAATTTCAGAAAGTGCTCTAATCTGCATGTTGTTGATAAAGAGTTTGATAATAATGGAGTGACACAGGACTGAATTTCCTTGAGATTTATAACGTGAAAACAAACAATATGGCATAAACTAGAAGTGAACAGCAAATTAATTAATTAAAATGAAATTGGATACTGGCTCGGCTGTTTAAGTCATTCTGCAAAATGTATTCGAATAGCATTTTAAAGATACTGAACTGAAGCCTGCAGACATCTAACAAAGAACTTATACTAGAGAAAAGCAACTGTTGTGGGAATGACACTTGTAGCAGTGAAATACAACAACGAACAAGCCACATTGGGCTCGGATGTGTAAAAACAGGAGGGCCAACATTGTGGGCTTGTGATTGGCTGAGACAACTATGACTGGATTGGAGACTTGTCCATCATTTGCATGCTGTATCCACTGCAATAGAATCAACCAAAAGCAAATTAAGAAAGATACTGGATGATGCCACAGCAGTGTTCAAGAATGGCACTGGAAAACTCAAACATATCAGTAAAATAGTGTTAAATGAAAATACTAAACACAAGTTTTGCAAAACTTGTCTGGTTTCTTACACCATCAGTGATAAAGTAGTCAGTGAGCTAAATCACATGGAGGCTGAAGAAACTCTTTCCGAGATTGAGTGGAGCCCATGGTCAATGCTAGTTGTCACAGTAGCAAAGGAGAATGTGTCTTTCGAGATCTGTGATGATTTTAAGGTCACCATCAACCCAGTACTGAACAGAGGACACCTTTGCAAACCTTGCTGGAGGGAAACACGTCAGCAAAGTGGAATTAGCTAGGCCTACCTACAGATGAAGATGGAAGAAGAATTCAAAGTGTTTCTCACCATAAACACTCTCTATCGCTATAACAAGCTCAATTTTGGAGAAGCATCTGCACCAGCACTCAGACAGAAAGCTATGGACCAGGTGCTGCAAGGCTGCCTAGGCACTCAGAGCTACCTGGATGACATCATTGTTTCTGGCAAGGCTGACAAAGTTGTGACTGGTGCACTTCTTCTGTCACTTATCCAGGGCTTCGTCGTCCTCCCTATGCACAACTCCAGCATTCTCAGTATCATCCCATATGCATCGCAATTTTCCACTTTGAGCAGTCTTGGACTGGGGATTCCCAGGAGTCACAGACAACAAAGTCTGAAGATGCTGGAAATCCAGGTGGCACCACACAAAATGCTGTAGGAACTCAGCAGGCCAGGCAGCATCTATGGAAAAGAGTACAGTCGATGTTTTGGGCCGAGACCCTTTGGCAGGACTGGGGAAAAAGTTGAGAAGTAGATTTAAAAGGTGGGGGGAGGGGAGAGAAAAACAAGGCAATAGGTGAAATCTGGAGGGGACCAATGAAGTAAAGAGCTGGGAAGTTGATCTGTGAGAGAGACAGGAGGCCACGGAAGAAAGAAAAGGGGGAGGAGCACCAGAGGGAGGTGATGAGTAGACAAGGAGACGAGGTGAGAGAGGGAAAAGGAGTTGGGAAATGGTGAAGGAGAGGGGTGTGGGGGCATTACCGGAAGTCCGAGCAATTGATGTTCATGCCATCAGGTTGGAGGCTACACAGATGAAATATAAGATGTTGTTCATCCAACCTAAGTGTGGCCTCATCACGACAGTGGAGGAGGCCATGGATGGGCATATCAGGATGGGAATGTGAAGTGGAATTGAAATGGAAATGGATAGCCACTGGGAGACCTTGCTTTTTCTGGCAGATGGAGCATGAGTGCTCCGCCCAACCTACGTCGGGTCTCACCAACATACAGGAGGCCACACTGGGAGCACCGGTCACGGTATAGTTTCCCAACAGACTCACAGGTGAAGTGTTGTCTCATCTGGAAGGACTGTTTAGAGCCCTGAATGGTAGTGAGGGAGAAGGTGCAGGGGCAGGTGTAGCACTTGTTCCGCTTGCAAGGATAAGTGCCAGGAGGGAGATTAGTTGGAGGGATGAATGGACAAAGGAGTCGCATAGGGAGCGATCCCTGCAGAAAGGGCGGGGGTGGGGGGTTGGGGGAGGGAAGGATTTGCTTGGTGGTGGGTTCCTGTTGGAGATGGCAGAAGGTATGGAGAATTATGTGCTGGATGCAGAGGCTGGTGGGATGGTAGGTGAGGACAAGAGGAACCCTATCCCTGGTAGGTTGGCGGCAGGATGGGATAAGAGCAGACGTGTGAAATGGAAGAGGTGTGGTTGAGGGCAGTGTTGACGGTGGAGGAATCTCCTTCATTCTAGAATGAAAAGCCTTGTGTTTCTCCCTCCCCTGCCCCCACCTTTTAAATCCACTTCTCAGCTTTTTCTCTCCAGTCCTGCCGAACGGTCTTGGCAGAAACGTCGACTGTACTCTTTTCCATAGATGCTGCCTGTCCTGCTGAGTTCCTCCAGCATTTTCTGTGTGTGTTGCCTGGATTCCCAAGAATCATTAGGGATGTTACGCATCCTAATTTTTTTCTCTCTCCATAGTTATTTTCCCCTCTCACAGAGCGTATCATCTGTGCTTGTTTTGAGAGTCTGTTGTCAGGCTTAGGAATGATGCTCCCAGTTAGTAACTTGCCCCAAAACTGAACTGATCCCACGACACTGATCAGCCAGATCTATCTGAATAGCAGGATCATCTAGAGGGGCTGAATGGCCTAAACCTGTCCAACTTTGTATGGCTGCTCTAACATAATATCCAGGCTATGGAAAGCGTCAAGAGCATTGTTGTGAAACAATATTAGAAATGAAAGGCTTTGTTTTAGTTTTAATGTAGGGTGAGTTGAATGTTTAAGTAACAAGCTATAAACTAAGCTCATTAGCAAAAGGACAAAGGAAGTTGTTAGGAAACTCTTTTCACAGCAAGAATCATTAAGATGTAAATACCCGACAAATTGTATCTTGAGAAGATTAGATTGCATTAATGGTCATTTACAGATTGATTAGTAACTGCAGGGGAATCCTATCAGCATTTCTGGGCATGATTCACCTCAGCATAACTGATGGTTAACCAGTCTCCTTAACATAATTAATTCAAAGTTCAAAGTAAACTTATTATCAAAGTACATAAGGTTAATTTTCTTGTGGTCATTCACAGTCAATATGAAGAAACACATTAGAATTAATGAAAAACCACATACAACAAAGATGAACAAACAACCAATGTGCAAAAGACAACAGACTGTGCAAGTTCAAAAGCAAAAAAAAAACAAATAATAATGATAAATAAACAAACAATAGATATTGCAAACATGATGACACAAAAGTTGGGGGTGTTGTGGATAGTGTGGAGGGCTGTCAGAGGTCACAGTGGGACATTGATAGGATGCAAAACTGGGCTGAGAAGTGGCAGATGGCGTTCAACCCAGATAAATGTGAGGTGGTTCAATTTGGTAGGTCAAATATGATGGCAGAATATAGTATTAATGGTAAGATTCTTGGCAATGTGGAGGATCAGAGGGATTTTGGGGTCCGAGTCCATAGGACACTCAAAGCTGCTGCGCAGGTTGACTGTGTGGTTAAGAAGGCATACGTTGCATTGGCCTTCATCAACCGTGAGATTGAGTTTAAGAGCCGAGAGGTAATGTTACAGCTATATAGGAACCTGGTCAGATCCCACTTGGAGTACTGTGCTCAGTTCTGTAGCCTCACTACAGGAAGGATGTGGAAACCAGAGAAAGGGTGCAGAGGAGATTTACAAGGATGTTGCCTGGATTGGGGAGCATGCCTTATGAGAATAGGTGGAGTGAACTTGGCTTTTTTTCCTTGGAATGATGGAAGATGAGAGGTGACCTGATAAAGGTGTATAAGACGATGAGAGGCATTGGTTGTGTAGATAGTCAGAGGCTTTTTCCAGGACTGAAATGGCTAACACGAAAGGACACAGTTTAAGGTGCTTGGAAGTAGGTACAGAGAGAGTGGTGAATGCATGGAATGGGCTGCCGGCGACGGTAGTGGAGGTGGATACAATAGAGTCTTTTAAGAGACTCCTGGATAGGTACATGGAGCTCAGAAAAATAGAGGGCTATGGGTAACACTAGGTAATTTCTAAGATAAGGACATGTTCAGCACAGCTTTGTGGGCTGAAGGGTCTGTATTGTGCTGTAGGTTTTCTATGCTTCTATGAATTGAAGATGCTTGAAAGTGATTCCATAGGTTGTGGGATCAACTCAGTGTTGAGGTGAGTTATTAACTGGGAACATCATTCACAAGTCTAACAACGGACTCCCAAGACAAGCACACTCTTCCAAGCTCTATGACGAGAGGAAAATACGTACTTATGAGAGAAAAGAGGATATGTAACATCCCTATTGACTCTTGCGTATTTCCAGTCGAAGACTGCTCAAAGTGGCGAAGGTGCATTTGGGATGATACTGAGAACCTTGGGGCCATGCATTAGGAGGACAAAGAAGTTCTGGGTAAGTGGCAGAAGGAATACACCAGTTCACAAATTATCCACTGTCTGCACCAAAGTTCTGCTTACATGTGGAAGAATCTACAGTTCTCACATTAGTCACCTCAGAACTCATAAAGCCAAGTGTAAATAAGTCTTTCTCAATTGCTGGAGATTGCTGAAGAAGAAGAAGAAGAAAGCATAATTCACCAGTTTAAGCATTTTTTTTTCATAAGTTCATTGAAAGTTTATGATAGAGTAAAGGAAAGTTTACATATTGCAGATATCTGTGGCTTACATGCCTGGCCCATGGATCAGCTCTGAGGTTGGGGATAGTCACATGTAGTGTAGGAATCTGTTCGGCCAGTTCATCATGTGGGGTGAGTGGGAATGTGTCCTACTCCACTGGGTGGAGGGGCACTTTTCCTCTCATCATTGAGCGCTTCTTATGCCACTAACTCTAGCTCACAAAGCAAGTGCTTTAAAGTGCTAATTCACTTCCCAACTGCAATGACGAGACAGCTGTTAGCTCTGCTTTCAAGTCCCAATGACAAGTGTTTCGGACCTGCCTCAGTGAATAAATTTGCTACTTTTCACATTCATTTGGCTCATTTTACTAATTTTCTTCAAGAGCTGAAGTGCGGCTCAAGTTCAGTGCACTGTTTCACTGGTTATAGCTTTTTGATTACCCTGTCCTACTCTATGCTTGAAGAAAGTCACGCTTCAGAGGGTGAGCAGAGATTTAAAAAAATGAGGCTAAGCTTGAAGAAACTGGAGAAAGTGGGGTTCTTCCTCATGTAGCAGAGGGGAGATTTAATATATGTTCAAAATGATGATTAGTTTTAAAGGAGCATTTCACCTATGATAACGGACTAGAGAGGCTAATTTTGTTTTCACTGGAGCCGAGGAAGTTAAAAGGAGACGTGATTGAGATATACTCTATTACATTATGAGAGATACAGACAGGACTGATTGCAGGAAACTATTCCCCATACCAGAGGTAGATAGCACCATAGGCTCAGGGGTAAGAGATTTTAGAGGGGATTTGGAATACACCACCTGAGAGAATGATCGAAACAGAGTCACCAACAGTGTTAAAATGCGCCAAAATAAACAGTTCAGTTGATTGGGTCTAGAGGATCATGGGCCAAGTACAGAAAGATGAAAGTGATACACATGGGTGCACACAGGTCAGCGTAATTGTGGTGGGCCAATCGGCTGCTTCTATGCTGTATGGCTCTGTGACAAAGAGGATCATTGACAAGGATACAAATTTATGACGAGGGTACAGTAATCAGAGTAGAGATGAGGAGAAATATTATGATTTATTATGATCTGTTAGTCACTGCTAATAAAGTAGCCAAATCTCATTGAACAGGAATTTTCGAAAGGGTTCGGATAATTACCTGAAAATGAAAATGTTGCAGAATACAAGTGCTGGGGAGAGGAACAAGTTGGATACAAGCGTGCTTTCAGATAAACCAGACTAGGTTATTAAAATTCGAGGATCTAATTTGTCAACTGATCTGTGCTGGCCTCCAAAGAAGACTTCTTTATAGATCTATTTATGACAAGCTACAGATACTTAAAGTTAACATAAATCAGCATGATATTTTGCAGTAAGTTTAGTATCAGTAGAAATGTGATTACCTTGGAACAAGCTACTTACACAAAAGTGGCCGGATGGATTATGTTACTCTTTCAATGATCAGTCCAATTAAGAATGTCTGATGACTTTGCAAAGAGCTGAATCTGGCCTATGCACATCAACGTTACCACTTTCTACAACTGAGAGCATCCTATTATCCATCCTAACTGTGTGGTATGGAAACTGCACTGCGGCAGGCTGAAGGGCTCTGCAACAGCTGCCCAATGCATCACCAACATAAACAGGTGCCCAATGCATCACCAACACTCGCCTGCCACCAACAAGGACATATATGAAGAAGCATAGTGGAACAAAAGTGCCAATATCATGAAGGGTCCTACCCATCTTGCTTATGGACTGCTTGTCTCACCCATCAGAGGCTACACAGCATCCATGTCAGGACCACTGGACTCAAAAACAGTTACTTCCCTGAAGCCAACAGGTTAATTAACACCTCCACCCATTAATGCACCCACCTCCACTATATTTATATCTGCCAATCCCCTCCACAGGCCCCCAACACACTCTGCACCTCATACCAGCACTGACACAGTCACGGCCTGACTGCGATCCCATATGCCCTGCTGCCACCTATAAGAGTTCCTCTTGCCAAGAGTCACTTTGTTACTTCATCATTTCCTGTCAGTCACTGATGTTCAGTTACTCCTGCACAGAGAGTCACTTTATGTACAGACCATCAATCTATGTGTATAAAATAATCTCATGTATATATGGCCACACTCAAACAGTTACATATACATTGGTTTCAAATTTACATCGATAGTGTTTTATTGTGTTCTTTATACTTATTGTGTTTTTTTATGCTGCATCAGATCCTGAATAACAATTATTTTGTTCTCCTTTACACTTGTATACTGAAGAATTACCATACACTATCATGAACCTTCAATCAAATTTTATCAAAGCTGGTATGGTCTAATGCAATATTCCTAACATTAACCTAAAATATTGTTGGTGTTTTTTTCCCTTTTACGTTCAGTTGTGGAAAGCTTATAATCAGGCAAGTAAAAGTTAACACGATATATTGACAAGTTTGTGTGTCATGTTACAAATAAGTGTGCAAATGGGAATGGTGGAAACCTAGCATATCCACATCATGTTCCAGCAGTGACTTAATGAGGAAGTCAATACCACAAATGGCAACAAGTGAAATTCTGAAACCGTTTTTAGAAGGAACTTAAAATGTGGCTGAGGACAGATCGATCAGTAAGCTGTTTCAAATATGATTGAGTAACTGCCATAAGTTCACATTTGTTGATTCAGTAATGAGAATTAATTGCCAAGCTACAGCAGTTGAAATGAAGATGTGTGAGGTCATGTGTGAGATGCAGCAGCAAGGGAGATGGAGAAAGCAGCTTACAATCAGCTTTTGCCTGCAGTAGAATATAAAAAATCTTCCTGCAAGTGTGTTTTCTTCAGGAGCTGAAGAGATTGAGAGTTTGAGGTGGTAATATTAAAGGATCTGTTCTTTATGTCAGTTCCAGAATGATCCCTATTGAGAATGGGTTATGTTTTGTAGCTCCAAAAACTAATTGAAAGAAAAACACTGGAGCCAGGAATATATTTCTACTTAATCGCTCTTTAATGTGGAGCTCTCATATGACATGGTGGCATAATGATGTATGTCATTCACATACTTTTACATATAACCTGTAATGAATCATGGAAACAACAAAGGATACTTAATCAAATAATATATTTACAATATTACTAAAATATTAAATATACTACAGAATGTTTACTGAGACAAGACAACAGTCGACTGAGTGACGGCTTTTCACTCCTGTACTTGCCGGGAACTCCTATCCTTTTCCTCAAAGCTGAATGTTTCATGAAGCCTCTAATATTGCCACTGCAATGGAACAATTGTCCTTCGGCAAAGGGCACTCCTTCACTGCCGAGATTTCAGGGACGAGTGACTGGGCATTGGTGGTAAATTTGAATTTGTTAACTGTCTGCAGTGACTCTTTCAGTGAGGAGGTCAGCTTTGCCTGGTGCATCTAAGTGCCAGTACTTTGAAGAACTAAGTATCACAAGGCCAGCAAGAGGCACCAGGATCTGTGGTATGTTCTCCATTTCATTTTCTGAGAATCAGCTGACTCTTTCAAAGATAGATTGCCTATCAATTGCACAACTCACTCCTGATTCTTGCTTTTGCTGGTTCTTGTTTTGAATGCCTTGACTTCTCAGTCTTTTTCCTTGCATTTAAACCATTCCACTAACTTACCCCATGACTCTTCCCTCAGCATTTCCTGATTGTTCAATCCCTCCATCTAACAACTAGTAACAAAACCATGAAGCAGCTCAGGATGGGACAGCCCACTGATCACAGGTCGGATTACCAGGAGTCCAGACCTTGGCCTAGCTCATGAGAGTTGGGGAAATGGCCAGGACTGGGACTGGGGCTGAAATGACAGGGGTTAGGTTTGGCTCAGCTAAGGAAGATTGAGAACACACTCAACAGAAAAACTTAAAGAGCACTTCCTTGGATCGAAGACAATATCAAAGTCATTCTAGAGGTCCAGTCAGTGTTGGGAGCAGAGCACTTCAAAGAGGTTACTTGCAGGTCGGCAAAGCTTGTATAAAAGGAGTGCTTCGCCGGTGTTTGGACAATTCAGAGGCCCAGTCAGTGTTGGGAGAACAGCACTGCAGATTAAATAAAAGTACGGAAGGGGCAAGCAGGGCAGTCATTGTCAGTGGTGAGAGTAGGAGTGTTAAGCTTTGACTCAAGACGTTTCGACAAGAAGAGCCCGAGACCAAAGAAATAGGTAAGAAGTGTAGGTTTTTCCCTTTAGTTATTGCTGATTTGGTCTTGGTTGCCCACTGTACAGTGCAGGCAGGATGGCAGATATGGCAGTGGAATGCTTCTCCTGTAGGATGTGGGAATTCATGGAACCTGATAGGCTCCCTGATGACTATGCCTGTGGGAAGTGCAGCCAACTCCAGCTCCTGAAAGACCACATTAGGGAGCTGGAGCTGGAGATGGATGAACTTAGGAACATCCGGTAGGCAGAGCAATTGATAGATAACACTTTTGAGCAAGTGGTTACACCCAGAGTGCAGAACCCGGGGAGTAGATGGGCGAACACCGAGAGAGGTGAAGGGAGAAGGAAGTCAGTGCAGGGTCCCCCTGTGGCCATTCCCTTTAGCAACAGGTATACCCCTTTGGATACTGCTGAGGGGGGTGACCTGTCTGGGGAAGGCAGCAGCAGCCAGACCAATAGCACTGAGGTCGGCTCTGAGCATCAGAAAGGTAGGGTGAAGTCAGGCGAAGCTACAGTCATTGGGGACTCGATAGTTAGGGGGACAGATAGGAGATTCTGTGGCAACAAAAGAGACACCAGGATAGTGTGTTGCCTCCAGGATGCTGGGGTCCAGGATGTCTCTGAACAGTTGCAGAATATTCTTGAAGGGGAGGGTGAGCAGCCAGAGGTTGTGGTACGTGGCAGGAGCTCTTGCACAGTAAGTTTGGGGAGTTAGGAAGGAGGCTAAACAGCTGGGCCTCCAAGGTGGTAATCTCCAGATTACTCCCGATGCAATGAGCTAGTGAAGGTCAGACAGGAAGATAGCGCAAATGAATGAGTGGCTGAGATGGTGCAGGGGACAGGGTTTTAAGTTCTTGGATCATTGGAACATTTTCTGGGGAAGGGGTGACCTGTACAAGTGGGATGGGTTGCACCTGAACTGGAAGGGAAGCTGTATCGTGGGAGGGAGGTTTGCTAATGCTATTGGGGAGGGTTTAATCTCGATTTGCAGGGGGGTGTGAGCTGAAGTGCAGAGACAGAGGATAGCGTGACTGGCACACAAGTAGAGACATCTTGTAGAGAGTTTTTGAGGGAGGATAGGCAGATGATAGAGCAAAGAAGCACTCAGCCAGATGGTTTGAGATGCGTCTATTTTAAGACAAGGAGTATCATAAACAAGGCGGATGAACTCAGAGCGTGGATCAATATGTGGAAGTGTGACGTTGCAGCCATTACAGAGACTTGGATGACTCAGGAATGACTGCTGAGGGTGCCGGGCTTTAGATGTTGCAGAAAGGACAGGGAGGGAGGCAAAAAAGGTGGGGAAGTGGTACTGTTGATCAGAGATAGTGTCACGGTTGCAGAAAAGGAGGAAGTCATGGAGGGATTGTTTACTGAGTCTCTGTGGGTGGAAGTTAGAAACAGGAAGGGGCCAATAACTCTACTGGGTGTTTTTTATAGACCCCCAATAGTAACAGAGACATCAAGGAGCAGACAGGGAGGCAGATTCTAGAACATGCAATAATAATAGGGTTGTTGTGATGGGTGATTTTAACCTTCCTAATATTGACTGGTATCTCCTTAGAGCAAGGGGTATAGATGGAATGAAGTTTGTTAGATGTGTTCAGGAAGGTTTCCTGACGCAATATGTAGATAAGCCAACTGGAGGAGAGGTTGTACTTGATCTGGTATTGGGAAATGAATGTGGTCAGGTGTCATATCTCTCAGTGGGAGAGCATTTTGCTGATATTGATGTCAACTTTATCTTCTTTACCATGTGCTGGAGAGGGATAGGATAATTTGGGAAAACATTTAATATGATACTATTAGGCAAGAACTTGGGAACATAAATTGGGAGCAGAAGTTCTCAAGGAAGTGCATAGCAGAAATGTGGCAAATGTTCAGGGCACATTTGCATGGAGTTCTACATAGGTATGTTCCATTGAGCCAGGGAAAGGATGGTAGAGTTAAAGAATCATGGTGTACAAAAGATGTAGAAAATCTAGTTATGAAGAAGTGAAAAGCTCAAGAAACTAGGTACTGTTAGAGCTCTAGAAAATTACAAGGGTGCCAGGAAGGAACTCAAGAATGAAATTAGGATAGCTAGAAGGGACCATGAGAAGGCCTTGGTGAGTTGGATTAAGGAAAACCCCAAGGCATTCTACAAGTATGTGAAGAGCAAGAGGATGAGCCGTGTGAGAATAGGACCAATCAGGAGCGAGATTGAAAAAGTGTGTATGGAGCTGGAGGAGGTAGTGGAGGTACTTAATGAATACTTTGCTTCAATATTCACTATGAAAAAGGACCTTGACAGATGAGGGGATGACTTATAGTGGACTGAAATGCTTGAATGTATGGACATTAAGAAAGAGGATGTGCTGGAGCTTTTGAAAGATATTAAGTCAGATAAGTTGAGTGAACTTGGCCTCTTCTCCTTGGACCGACAGAGGATGAGAGGTGACCTGATAGAGGTGTATAAGATGATGAGAGGCATTGATCGTGTGGATAGCCAGAGGTTTTTTCTCAGGGCTGAAATGGCTAACAAGAGGGCGTACAGTTTTAAGGTGTTTGGAAGTAGGTATGGGGGGGGGATGTCAGAGGTAAGTTTTTCACTCAGAGAGTGGGGGATGCATGGAATGCACTGCCAGCGACGGTGGTAGAGACTCTTAGATAGATACATACAGCTTGGAAAAATAGGGTGCTATGCGGAATTTTAGAGTAGGTTACATGGTCGGCACAACATTGTGGGCCGAAGGGCCTGTAGATTTCTATGCCTCAAATTGAATTTATTGTCATATGCATGTGTATGCACAAGTGCACTGAAAAACTTACATGCAGCAGCTTCACAGTGACAAAGAATCATTTAAATAGCATTCACAAGAAAATCAAAAATTAAACATAAATCAGGTTCCCAGTGCTGGGGTTTTTTTACTTTTACTATTGCAGAGGCAGTGACACCATGGTTGTCCCAAGAGCAGTGGCGTATCTAAGGTATGGCAGGTATGGCACGTGCCTTGGGCACCACTTGAAGGGGGGATGCCACTGAGCAGTTTCTACTAAAGTCAGACAAACCATCCTCGGATAGTGAAAAAAGAATTTTCTTCAGTTCTGTATTTGATTATCATGGGTGAAAAGCACTAGGATAGCCTTATTTCAGAGCATTGTGTAAGAAGACCATGAAGTGTTTCTTCACGAAAAAAGAAGAAAAGTGGAGCTGAAGGATGGAAGAGATGAAAGTTGGAGGCGGAGGAAGCCCAGAAGTTGAGCAAGTTCTTCAAGCCCTTCTTTGAAAAGCCTGGAACAAGTAATTCGACATGTTCCATGGAGTCGCCTGCACCTGCCACAAGTTTGTTAGAATCCAAAGGTGGGTCAAGTACAAATGTGTCACAAGCCGAGGAGGAAGTCAAGTCAGATAAATCCGAGTATGACAAGATTAAGAGTGAGGCTGCCACAGAGAATGTGGACATGACAGGAGGGGAAGACGATGGTGTGGTGGTGATGTTGAGTTTATTAACGAGATTTTACCTGACGAGATTGAACCTGACGACACTGAACCCAGTGAACTGGATGGTGTCAAAGAGCCTTGAATTGTCATACCAGAAGTGATTGAACAGCATAACATTGGACTTCTGAAGTTCGACAAGGATACTGGAAAAGCAATTTTGCCTGACTCGTTGAGAACAGAAATAACAAAAGCTGGGTTTGAAGTATTTCCAAGACAGTGAGGGGCCTTTCCTACCAACAAATAACCGCTCAATGAACAAAACTTGGTGCAAGAGGAAATTGGGAAATGGTCGTGGTGAGGAAGTGACTCGCTCATAGCTGGTCTATTCCCCTTCTAAGAAGTCTGCATTTTGTATCTGTTGTCTTCTCTATTCACGGTCAGACCATCAATCTTCATTGGAGCAGGAAAGTGGATTCAAACAGTGGAAAGCACCTGAAAGGATTAGTGTTCATGAAAATGCCAAGAATCATTGGGAATGCTTTACACAGTGGAAAGAAATGGAGAGAAATTTAGCTGGAAACGGGAATTATTGACGTGGTATTTCAGTCACAGATTGAGAAGGATAAGCAGAAGTGGCGTGATATCTTGACGACAATCCTTCACTGCATAAAATTCCTTGTGATTCAGAACCTGGCTTTGTGAGGACACAGGGAATCACTTCAGCTGGATGATGGCTCCAATGTAGGAAATTTCCTTGGCTAACTGAAACTACTGGCCATCTTTGACCCTGTCATAAAAGAACACCTTGCTTATTTGGAAGTCATCCTGGATCCTTGTCTTATCTTTCACCGGGTGTCCAGAAATAATTCATCCACATGATGGCATCCATTGTTTGCCAGAGTTTACTGAGAAGCACTCGTAAAGCCAAGTATGTTCGACTCGACTCCTGATCAGGCACACCATGAGCAGATGTCAGAAGTAGTGAGGAATGTGTAAGATGATTTTGAGAGAAAAACAGTCCATGTTAGAGAGTCCTTCCTTGGTTTTATCCAGATAAGCCAGAAGGATGCTGAGAGCTAGTTGAAGACATCTTGAAACAGCTAGAGAAGGATGAAATGGAGCTACAAGATTGTCTACAGATGGGACTGTGTTATGGCGCTGACAGTAATGACCTAAAGAAGAAGTGTGAAAATTTGGGTGAGTTGTACAGCTCTGATGCTGATGGACAGCAGCTGTATGAAGAAATTTTGGATTGCAGAATGTTGCTATCAAGGCAGGTCAACATGAAAATATCAAGACCTGAAGAGCTTCTTGAATTTATTGTTCAGTGTGGAGATGAGAGCATCTGCCCCAATCTTTGCATTGCTATTCAGATAATGCTAACCATCAGTTTCCATCAGCAGCTGTGAGAGATTATTCAGCAAGTTAAAACAAATACTTTCATATTTGAGAGCCTCCATGGGTCAAGGCAGACTCTGTGATCTTGCTCTGCTGAGTGTAGAAAGAGAAGAAACTGAAAAAACTGACTTTGATCACATCATAGACAAATTAGCATCAGTGAAAGCAAGGAAGGTGCAGTTATAATTTTCATGTAGTGCCATAATTTGTTAATTGAAAGATTAACAAGCTTGATTTGTAGTTTTGAGCTGATATTATGGTAAAGTTATCTAAAAGATGGGTGTCAGATGTTTGGACGGGAATTTCAGTGCTTGCCATAGGCTCTATTTTCCGTAGATACGCCCCTGTCCAAGAGTGCCATTAACAATCTCGGTATGGCTTCATTTCCTGAGTAATGTTCCATTGTCATTCTCCATTGCAAATAACATGGAAATTTTGTTCAAGACATGCAAAGATCGGAGATGTGCAGTCAGCTTTCTGGGATGTCACAATTCAATCTGGAAAGGACAGCAAGGATTTGGAAAGGGCACTGAAGAGATTTACCAGGATGCTGCCTGGATTAGAGGGTATGTGCTATAAGGAGAGAGGCTGGACAAGCTTGGGTTGTTTTCTCCAGAGCATCTGAGTGTCAGGGCACTGGAGCAGGGATCCAATCACAGACCCAGTACTGTGCACACTGTGATATTTACTGAGTAGCAAATCCAGAGGGGCAAACAAAGTTGGCATCAAAGTTTAGGCAGAGTTCAAAAATTCCAAAGTAATCCAAAAACCAGAACCGGGAAGTAGGCAGAGTCAATATTCAAATGGACAGAATTCAGATACAAATGCTGGAAAGGGTCAGGAAAACTCACTGGCACAGTCTGGCAACAAACAGGTGGAAACATAGGACTAAAATACACTGACAATAAACAGAGAGGCAGATGATATGTGGAGCACAATGAGACACAGGTGGCAGAAATACAGGTAATAATGAGAAACAGATGAGAGACGGAGTACTCAGTAATAGAGGGGCCGGAGTAAAGCAGGAGTGGGGACAGGAGTACATGGCAGTACAAAACCACAGACCGACAGCTAGGGGGAAACACACAAAAAGACAAAATTCAACTGGCGGTACTGACACGGTGGGTGTGGGAAGATCTGATAGATGTATATAAAACTAAGACATAGATACGGTGGATTGCCAGAATCGTTTTCTTAGGGTAGAAATATCAAACATTACAGGATATGAGTTTAATGTGAGGGGCAAAATGTTAAAGGAGCTGTGGATGGCAATTTTTTTTACATAGAGAGTAGTAGGTTTCTGGGACGGGAATCAATGGCTGTAGTGGAAGCAGATATGATAGTGTTGTTAGGAGGCCTTTGGGATAGGCATGAATATGCAGAGAATGCAGGGATATAGAGCATGTTCAGGTAGAGGGTGATTAGCTTAATTTGGTATGTTGTTCTGCACAGACATTGTGGGTCAAAAGACCTGTTCCTGTGCTGTACTGTTTTATGTTCTGTGTTATATACTAATATGCCAAGTATTTTATTGTGCAAACCCATTGGCTTTCTGCTGGACATAGGTGTAGAAGCTAATGCATGCTCAGGTAGCATGGGTGCTGTTTGGTGACCAAACTGGCTCTACAGTTGTACACAGTTCAGTAGCAGTGAGTCACAGCAGATGTTCATGTTGGAAGTATACAAATGAGGCAGATCATGACATCAGTGAACATATAATGCTGATCTGTTGTCAACAGTGTCATTTTCACACTCAGCACTATGTAAGGGCAGTATACACAGCATGATTGGAAGAATGAGGCCATGGAAAGGTCCCCTTGCTCTAATGAGGTGACCAGAATTGCACACAATACTTCAAATGCAGTCTAGCCAAAGTTTTATACAGCTGTATACAGCTTCCTATCTCTAACAGTCTGTGATCTGACCAATGAAGGCAGGCATGCCATGTGGCTCCTTTACCACCCTATCTACTTGCACACCTGCTTCCAGAAAGATTCATGCTGTTAAGGCTCTTGCCATTAACTGTATATTTGCACCTTACATTTGTCCTAAAGTGCAACATCACACACTTGTACGGATTAAGAGCCATCTGCCAATTCTCCACTAATAACTGTAACTGATCCAAATCCTACTGTATAATTTGAGAACTTTTTCATTGTCCACAACTTCATATTGTCTGCAAGCTTATGAACTAATTTATATTTTCATCTAGGTTATTTAAGTATATCATAAGCAATAGAAATCCCAGCCCTGATCCCCACAGAACATCACTGGTCACAAACTTCCACCCAGTTAACACCCATCCACCACTATCCTCTGTCTGCTAAGGGCATGACAGTTATGAATCCAAACTACGATGTTACCAAAGTTCAAAATTCAAAGTAAATTTAATACCAAAGTATGAGGTCTGGCTCTTGGACTTCTGACTTCTTCCTGTGATTGATAAACAGCTCTTCGGTTTTACTGACGTTGAGTAAGGGATTGTTACTGTGGAACCATTCAACCTGATTTTCAATCTCCCTCCTAAATGTGATTCCTCACCATCTCTGATTCATCAGCCAACTTCAATATGATATTGGAGTTGTATTTCATCATACAATCACAGTGTAAAGTGAGTAGAGCAGAGTTCTAAGCACACAGCGTTGTGGTGTGCTTGTGCTGATGGTGATTGTGTTGCCAATCTGTACTGACTGGGCTCTGCAAGTGAGGAAATCAAGGATCCAGTTGTAGAGAAAGGTATTGAGGCCTAAACCTTGGAGCTTAATGATCAGTTTCAAGGGGTGAAGGTGTTAAATACTGAACAATAGTCAATGAAATCATCCTGATGTATGCATCTTTAGTGCCAAGATGTTCCAGAGCAGAGTGAAGGACCAACAAAATGGCATCAGTTGTTGACCTGTTGTGGCAGAACTGAGACCTGGTGACACTTGCAATTTCTGGACCATTGTGCTACCATACCTAGCTTCAAGACCGCCCGAGTGGGCAAAGACGTTACACTGAGAGATAAGAAGAAGGGAGGAGGGATTGCAGTGTTTATGAATGAAAGATGGTGTAATCCTGGACATGTTACTGTAAAGGAACGTTTATGTAGACCAGACATTTAGTTGTTGTTTACATTCAGCCATTGGCTGAGGTAAATGTAGCGTGCGATGCTATTCTTTCGACCGTCACTAGAATACAAACTCAATATCCCAGTGTCTTTGTGGGTGTTACTGGGGATTTTAATCATGTTTCTCTCAAGGCAACAATGCCAGTTTTTATCAATATGTCAGCTGCCCTACATGGGACAACAGAACACTAGACCTTCTGTACGCGAATGCAAAGGATGCCTACAGTGCTGCTGCCCTTCCCCTACTTGGCAGATCTGATCACAATCTTATCTTGCTAACACCCAGGTACGTGCCTCTTGTCCAGGGGCAGCCTGGGTCAACAAGGATTGTAAGCAGGTGGACTCAGGATGTTACTGAGACACTGCAAGAATGCTCTGAGAGGACGGACTGGGAAGTGTTATGTGAGCCACACAGGGAGGACATTAACAAAATGACTGATTGTATCACAGACTATATCAAATTCTGTGAGAACACCACAGACTGTACGCTGCTTCCACAACAACAAGCCCTGGATTACCAGTGACCTGAAAGAACTTTTGAATATGAAGAAGAAAGTCTTGAGGTCTGGAGGCAGACAAGCACTGAGGCGAGTACAGAGTGAACTGAGGTAAAACTGAGGGAGTGCAAAGAGGAAGCTGGGGTACAAGCTCCAGCAGAATAGCATAAGAGACGTACGTTCAGGCATGGAGCAGATCAATGGCTTCAAGGTTAAGGAAAGGAAGATCGAGGGCTGCCTGGATAGGGCCAATAAATTGAACTTGTTTTTCAACAGGTTCAGCACAGGACCTCCTGTTGTCCCCTCCCCCACTTGCCCAGACCACACACCCTCCCTGCCCCCAAACCTTCTCTGTCTACCCTTCCCTCCCTCTGGTGAGTGCTTGTGTTCCCAATTCCCCAACTTTGGAGTATCCTGCCTCCATGGGGATGACAACCCTCCCCCACCTGACTGTGATTGCAGGTGAGGGTAAGAGACAGCTGGAGAGACTACATCAAGGTAAAGCTGCGAGATCAGACAGTATCAGCCCAGGGTTTGAAGACCTGTGCGAGCCAGCAGTCTGGTATTTTGTAGCACCTTTACAATCTGAGTTTGAGTCAGGAAAAGATACCGGTGTTATGGAAGATTTGTTGCTTGGTTCCTGTACCCAAGAAGGCCGGCTCCATCTGAACTTAATGACTACAGACCAATTGCCCTCACATCTTATGTCATGATGGTGCTGGAGAGACTGGTCCTGAGTTACCTTGGACCGCAGGTGAGATCTTTGTTGGACCCTCTACAGTTTGCCTCCCAACCTCATGTGGGAGTGGATGATGCCATCACCTACCTGTAGCAGAGAGCTCACCCCCACCTGGATGATGGTGGTGGCATTGCGTGAACCACAATTTTTGATTTCTCTAGTGCCTTCAATACATTCCAGCCACTTCTTCTGAGCGAGAAGCTGCAAAGGATGGGCATAGACAAATCCACTATGTTCTGGATTACTGACTACCTGACAGATAGACCCCAGATTGTACAGCTGGGTAGTTCTCTGTCTGAGACAGTGGTGAGTGACACTGGAGTGTCACAAGGAACTGTCCTGTCTCCGTTTCTGTTCACATTGTACACCTCAGACTGTCAGTACAAATCTGAGTCTAGTCACTGGCAGAAGTTCTCTGATGGCTCTGTGGAGGTTGGGTGCATCAGAGATGGGCAGGATACAGAAAACAGAGCACTAGTGGATGAGTTTGGTGAGGGAGAAATCACCTGCTCCTGAATGTGGCCAAAACCAGCGAGATGGTGATTGATTTTAGGAAGAAGAGGACTGTGACGAACCCTGTATACATTCTGGGAGAAGATGTTGCAGTGGTGGAGGAGTACAAATATTTGGGTGTTCACCTCGACAACAGACTTGACTGGAAAACCAACAACAAGACTGCTTACAAGAAGGGGATGAGCAGACTCTATTTGCTAAGGCAGATGAGATCCTTCAATGTGTGTAGCAGGCTATTGGAGATCTTTTACAAGTCTGTTGTAGCAAGTGCAGTCTTCTTTGTGGCTTTATGTTGGGGGAGCAGCATCGGTGCTGGTGATGCAAAAAGACTAAATAAACTCATCAAAAGGCTGGATCCATGTTTGGCTACAACCTGGACTCTTTTGAGTTGGTGGAGGAGAAGAGGTCACTAAATGGACAACCTGGCACATCCTCTCCATGACCTACTGAATAAGCAGTGGAGCACCCTTTCGAACAGACTCATTCAGCTGCACTGTCACACGGATTGTTACAGAAAATCTTTCCTACCAAATGCAATAAGCATATACAACAGTTCGTCTCTGTGCAACAGGAGAACACACATCATAGTACAATAGTTTCTGTTTTATTATATCGTACACTATTATTGCACATTATTGCAAATTATTGCACATTGGTAAATTATTATTGTGTATGTTATTACTCTGTACTTTATTATTAGTTAAGTCTGCACACTGCGAAGTGTGTTTTTAAATTTTGTTGCTGTAACGAAAGAATCTCCCACTCAGGATCACTAAAGTACTTTTATTATTATTATCAATATTATTATTATTATTATCTGTTGCTCTACCCTCACTAATTATCCTTGTCACCGCCTCAAAAAAACTCAATCAAAAAATTACCTGCCATGCAGAAAGCCACGCTGACTGTCCCTGAACGTGCTTTCCAAATCCTATCCCTATCAATCCTTTCCAATAGCTTCCCTACCACTGATGTGAGGGTCATTGGCCTATACTTTCCAAAATTATCCCTTTCTTCCTTCTTGACAAAGGAAATAGCATAGGTTTGTAATTTACATGGAAAGAAAGATTAATACTGTATAACATTCTGAAAGGTGTAGGTTTAGAATTAGAATGGTGAATGTCCATTGATTTCACTGGGGTTAATGCAGCTCAACGTGCTCATTTCTTAATGTTTGAAAAAGAAGATCATTTTTATGGCCTGTCACTTTAAAGAAACTTTATTCCTTGGCCTGGATATATGGCGGTCTGAGAACTTCACTGAGTATCTTCACTCCATCCACTATGGCTGTCTGGGCCTCCTGGTTGCCAGCTATTTTATTCTCATACTGGTATGTCTGGCCTTGCTCTCCTACCTTGTCAGGCTGATGCTAAACACAAATGAGAGGTTCTGTTTAGGCAGTCTCCAAACTGGCAGCATGAACATTACAATCTCCAACTTCCATAGCTGCTCCCTCTCTTTCCTCATGGTCCACTCGTGTCCACCATCCCCCATGCCCCCACCTTCTTCATCTGCCCATCACTCACGCACTGCTTCTGCTGGTTCCCCTCTCCACCCCCCTCCTTTTATTTCATGTTACACACACACACACACACACACACACACACACATCAGAATCGGGTTTATTATCACTGGCATGTGACGTGAAATTTGTAAACTTAGCAGCAGCAGTTCAATGCAATACATAATCTAGCAGAGAGAAAGAGAGAGAGAGAGAGAGAATAAATAAGTAAATCAATTACAGTATATATATATATTGAATAGATTAAAAATCATGCAAAAACAGAAATAATATATATCAAAAAAATGAGGTAGTGTCTAAGGGTTCAATGTTCATTTAGGAATTGGATGGCAGAGGGGAAGAAGCTGTTCCCGAATCGCTGAGTGTGTGCCTTCAGGCTTCTGTATCTCCTACCTGATGGTAGCAGTGAGAAAAGGGCATGCCCTGGGTGCTGGAGGTCTTTAATAATGGATGCTGCCTTTCTGAGACACCGCTCATTGAAGATGTCCTGGGTACTTTGTAGGCTCGTACCCAAGATGGAGCTGATTAGATTTACAACTCTCTGCAGCTTCTTTCGGTCCTGTGCAGTAGCCCCTCCATACCTTTAGTGATGCAGCCTGTCAGCCTGTGGTACGCACACACACACATACAGATCCCCCCACACACATAGACCTGCATGCGCGTGCGTACACACACACACACACACACACATATAAAGACCTACACACACATATACACACGTACACACACTCCTACATATACTTCTTCTTCTTCAATTGTCCATCGAAATCCGATGATGATGTCCACTCCTTTAACGGTGAGATCTTTGATGACTATACAGTCCTATCCTGGAACCACAAGCTCTATTGCAGGTGGGAGATGTAGATGTGGTAGTGGTGATGGTAGTAGTGGTGGCAACCATGGCTGCATTTCTCCTGGCTCTCTTCTGCTGTCTTCTGCTTGTTCTTTCCATCTCCAGAATATGAACCCCATCCCTACGCAGCTGTCGCCAGGTGGTACGGTCAGCAGCAACCTCCTCCAGGTCCTCAGGTCTAATCTTGCGCTTCCTTAAAGCATTCTTCATTTGATCCTTATAGCGCTTCTTCGGCCTTCCAGTTGAGCATCCACCATGATGTAGCTGGCCATGTAAGACTCTGTCGGGTAGCTGACATGGGGGCATCTTTATCACATGCCCCAGCCACTGCAGCTGACACTGAGTGATCATGGCCTCAATACTTCTGCAGTTGGCCTTTGCAAGTATTTCAGTGTGAGGCATACCCAGCAGTCTGTGTCACCACCCTCCTTTATAGCTGTGAAGCTTGGGTAACCTACAGCCGTCACATCAAGTCCTTGGAGCGCTTCCACATAAGCTTCCTCCAGCGCATCCTGAGAATTACCTGGCGTGAGCGGGTGCCTCACACTGAAATACAACATATACACATACACACACACAGTCACAGATGCGCACACACATGTAAGTTTGCAATCATACACTGAAATACTACACACACACACACACACACACACACACATATGGACTAACACACAAACAGACATACACACACTGACACACATACAGACACATACACACAAACACAGACACAGTCTGACACACACACACACACACAAATACACAGACACACATGTATACATACACACACACGCACACACCTGCATAAATACACACGTACAGACTCCCCCACACACTCTTACAGACACACACACACACACACGCGCACAGACATACAGATCCACACACATGGACAATGCACAAAGGTTTCAGCCTTCAAAAAGCGTAAAAACTTGAGAGACATACCAGTCAGTACCCGAATTAAGGGCAGCGCCTAACTGTGAGGTGGGAAACCGCAGGACATGCATATACCTGCGAATCTCAAAAATAATACACAACAGAGCTACTGGAGAGTGGGCCAAGATAGAGCAGAGGATAACTTGTGAACAAAAGAATTTAGTATATGCAATCCAGTGTAAAAGATGCCATATTATATACATAGGGGAGACAGGCAACACCTTAAGAAGCAGACTCACAGGGCACCTCAGTATACAAGAGGAAATCATTTGACCAGGCCAGTTAGTAGGCACTTCCTGCAGCATGGAATCTGCTTGGAAATCCTGGGCCTGGAAACTAACATCCTCCTGGGAGGGGGGAGAGATGGCGGCGTGACCACAGCGTGCGCAGCCACTTCGGTGATGAATATCTGTTATCTGTCAAGTAGGGGACCGTGCACAATCCTAATTTGATGGAGACAGATGTGAGAGTACAGCGGAACATCTGGAAAACTTCAGAAATGTCTGCTTTGCTACCGCTGCTGCTGTGTGGTAACCGGAATCTCTGGAGCTGAAGGCCTTGAAATCCTCAGCTTTGTGTGTTTCAGCCGCTGGGGAGAGGTCGAAGGCGCTCGGCAGAGGATGGCACTCGGGAGGCTGTGTCGGAGAGGCTGCTCGGAAGCTCGGAGCTTTTGGACGGATAGACTCGGGGTCGGCTGGGGTCGGCTGCTTCTAAGGTATCGGCAAGTTGACGGTGCCGGAAGGTTTATGGCAGGGAGCTTCTCCTTTTGCCGCCTGCTATCGGGGACTCGGGAGTCAATCGACTCGGGACTTTGAGGCTTTTTTTTTACTGCGCCTATGGTCTGTTCTTTATCAAATTATAGTATTGCTTTGCACTGCTGTAACTATACATTATAATTATGTGGTTTTGTCAGTTTTAGTCTTTGGTCTGTACTGTTTTCTGTGATATCACTCCGGAGAAACATTGTATCATTTCTTAATGCATGTATGCATTTCCTAAATGACAATAAAAGAGGACTGAGTGTTCTCATAACCTAACATAAACTGGTCAAATCTCCAGAGAAAAATAGCAGAGAGGAGGTGGATTGAAACACTACAGATATATTCCCCAAAGGGCCTAAACGAGGCCTGAAAAGCTAGGCCAGAAAGTAAAATATTGTGGCGAGCATTTGGTACATAAAGACAGACGAGGAAGCTCTTCAACTCAACAACAGCTTTTTTGTGGTAAACACAAAACAGACCAGGCACCATGACCCGGAGAGTGAACTCAACCAGTCCCACACTGACGGGGAGGTGACCATCACACACCCTGGTTACAGTTAGGGTGACCCTCAAATACACAAGTGAATAACTGTATAATCCAAGCTAAAATGTAACAATAAACGAACTGGAACTTCCCACCATAATCCCACAAAAGCATTTTAACACAAGAACAATAAACAGTACTGGTCATTAGAAATGCAGGGGCAGGCTGTCGACCGTGCCCCTTCCCCGAACGTCACAATATACTCACTAAGGGCCAACACTGGAACCAATAATTAAACCTAAAAATTGGGATTAGATTGAGAGAACCAGCGCAGGGAGGAAGAGGAGGATCCCCTTCAGGCACCCACCCAGAAACAAAGTTAAGACAGGTGAGCATTAAATAGGAAAGGTACGTCTTACTTTGGAAATAAAGCCTCACAACTAGGCCTCAGACCAAAACCAAATCCCCCAAACAGTAACACCTAAATGGAATAGAGAGGATTAAGGATAGAAATTAACGACGGTGATGAAATGCCTTGAGAGGTTGGTCATGACTAGACTGAACTCCTGTCTCGGCAAGGACCTGGACCCACTGCAGTTTGCCTATCGCCACAATAAGCCAATGGCAGAAGCAATCTGAATGGGTCTCCACAAAGCTTTAGACCACCTGGACAACACAAACACCTATGTCAGGATGCTGTTCATCGCCTGTAGCTCAGCATTTAATACTATATTCCCACAATCCTGATTGATAAGTTGCAGAATTCTAGGCCTCTGTACCTCGCTCTGCAGTTGGATCCTTGACTTCCTAACCGGAACACCACAATCTGTGTGGATTGGTGATAACATATCCTCCTCGCTGACGATCAACACTGGCACACCACAGGGGTGTGTGCTTAGCCCACTGCTCTGCTCTAGATATACACATGACTGTATGGCTAGGCACAGCTCAAATACCATCTACAAATTTGCTGATGATACAACCATTGTTGGTAGAATCTCAGGTGGTGACGAGAGGGCATACAGGAGTGAGATATGCCAACTAGTGGAGTGGTGCTGCAGCAACAACCTGGCACTCAACATCAGTAAGACGAAAGAGCTGATTGTGGACTTCAGGAAGGGTAAGATGAAGGAACACATACCAATCCTCACAGAGGGATCAGAAGTGGAGAGAATGCGCAGTTTCAAGTTCCTGGGTGTCAAGATCCCTGAGGATCTAACCTGGTCCCAACATATTGATGTAGTTATAAAGAAGGCAAGACAGTGGCTATACTTTATTAGGAGTTTGAAGAGATTTGGCATGTCAACAAATACACTCAAAAACTTCAATAGCTGTACCGTGGAGAGCATTCTGACAGGCTGCATCACTGTCTGGTATGGAGGGGCTACTGCACAGGACCGAAAGAAGCTGCAGAAGGTTGTAAATCTAGTCAGTTCCATCTTGAATACGAGCCTACAAAGTACCCAGGACATCTTCAGGGAGCGGTGTCTCATAAAGCAGGTCCATTATTAAGGACCTCCAGCACCCAGGGCATGCCCTTTTCTCACAGTTACCATCAGGTAGGAGGTACAGAAGCCTGAAGGCACACACTCAGTGATTCAGTAACAGCTTCTTCCCCTCTGCCATCTGATTCCTAAATGGACTTTGAAGCTTTGGACACTACCTCACTATTTTTAATATACAGTATTTCTGCTTTTTACATGTTTTAAAAAATCTACTCAATATACAAATACTGTAATTGATTTAACACTCACAACACACTGGAGGAACTCAGCAGGTCAGGCAGCATCCGTGGAAAAGATCGGTTGACGTTTCGGGCCGGAACCCTTCGTCAGGACTGCAGAGGGAAGGGGCAGAGGCCCTATAAAGAAGGTGGGGGGGAAAGGAGAAGGCTGGTAGGTTCCAGGTGAAAAACCAGTAAGGGGAAAGATGGGGGAGGAGGAGGCAGAGGGGTGATAGGCAGGAAAGGTGAAGAAGGAATATGGGAAAACACAATGGGTAGAAGAAGGAGGCGGAACCATGAGGGAGGTGATAGGCGGCTGGGGGAGGGGGCAGAGTGAAATAGGGATAGGGGAAGGGAGGGGGAGGGAATTACCAGAAGTTGGAGAATTCTATGTTCACACCAAGGGGCTGAAGACTACCCAAACGGTATATGAGGTGTTGCTCCTCCAACCTGAGTTTAGCCTCATCATGGCAATAGAGGAGGCCATGTATGGACATATCTGAATGGGAGTGGGAAGCAGAGTTGAAGTAGGTGGCTACTGGGAGATCCTGTCTGTTGTGGCGGACGGAGTGGAGGTGCTTGACGAAGTGGTCCCCCAATCTGCACCAAGTTTCAGCGATGTACAGGAGGCCACACCGGGAGCACCGGATGCAATAGATGACCCTAACAGAGTCATAAGTGAAGTGTTGCCACACTTGGAAGGACTGTTTGGGGCCCTGAATGGTGGCAAGAGAGGAGATGTAGGGACAGGTATAGCACTTGCACTTACAGGGATAAGTGCTGGGTGGGAGATCTGTGGGGAGGGATGTGTGGACCAGGGAGTCACAGAGGGACCGATCCCCGCAGAAAGCGGAGAGGGGTGGAGAGGGAAAGATGTGCTTAGTGGTGGGGTCCTGTTGAAGATGGCAGAAGTTGCGAAGGATAATGTGCTGGATCTGAAGGCTGGTGGGGTGGTAAGTGAGGATAAGGGGAACTCTGTCCCTGTTGTGGTGGCTGGAGGATGGGGTGAGAGCCGAAGTGTGGGAAATGGAGGAGATGTGGGTGAGGGCATCATTGATGACAGCAGAAGGGAAACCACGATCCTTAAAGAAAGAGGACATTTGACAGGTATATGGAGGAATCTAAGATGGGGGCTTATATGGGAGCAGGTTTTGAGGGTCGGCACAACATTGTGGGCTGAAGGGCAGGCAAGTGTGCTGTACTATTCTATGTTCTATGTTCTAAGTCCTAGAACGGAAAACCTCAACCTCGGAGCAGATGCGGCGGAGACCGAGGAAATAGGAATAGGGAATGGCTTTTTTGCATGTGGCGGGGTGGGAAGAGGTATAATTGAGGTAGTTATGAGAGTCAGTGGGCTTGTAGAAGATGTCAGTGGACAGTCTGTCTCCAGAGATGGAGACCGAGAGATCGAGAAAGGGGAGAGAAGTGTCTGAGATAGACCAAGTGAATTTGAGGGCTGGGTGGAAGTTAGAAGTAAAGTCAATGAAATTGACGAGCTCAGCATAGGTGCAGGAAGCAGCACCAATGTAGTCGTCAATGTACCGAAGGAAAAGTTGGGGAGCAGTACCAGAATGGGTTTGGAGCACAGACTGTTCCACATTACCAGCGAAGAGGCAGGCATAGCTAGGGCCCATGCGAGTTCCCATAGCTACACCCTTAGTCTGAAGAAAGTAGGAAGAGCCAAAAGAGAAGTTATTGAGTGTGAGAACCAGTTCCGCCAACTGGAGGAGGGTAGTGGTGGTGGGGAACTGGTGAGGTCTATTATCCAGAAAGTAGCAGAGGGCTTTGAGGCCTTCTTGATGGGGAATGGAGGTGTAACGTTCCGTTATATTGGCTCGTATATGTCTAGGGGAAATCCCACCCAGCACCCGCCTCAACACTCCCCACAGGGTTGGTTGCTGCCCGAATCAAGCCCAAACATCAATCATCAGCCAGCACACCCGGTAAGTTTTAACAAGTACACTTTACAGATATTACTAATTCTATGATATTAATATAAATTTGATACAGAAAGGGAAGTAATGGAAAAAAAAAGCGCCAACACTTATCAAAGTCCAAGTTCTTTGCGTGCAACCATTGGAGCTCAATTGATTCCGGACGACCACCCGGATCCCGTCGACTCACGGCTCGGGACCACCTGAAGTGATCGACTGGAGCCTCTCCGCACGTCTGCGGTCCTCCTCGTCTCTCCTCCAACTCTCCGCCAAAACCCCGTCCACCGTCCTCCCCGTCTCTCCTCCGACTCCCCCACAAAACCCCCGCACGTCCGCCGTCCTCCCCGTCTCTCCTCCGACTCCCTGTCTCTCCTCCGACTCCCCGCCAAAAACCCCCGCACGTCCGCCATCCTCCCCGTCTCTCCTCTGACTGCCCGCCAAAAACCCCCGCACGTCCGCCGTCCTCCCCGTCTCTCCTCCGACTCTCCGCCAAAACCCCATCCACCGTCCTCCCCGTCTCTCCTCCGACTCCCCCCAAAACCCCCGCATGTCCACCGTCCACCCTGTCTCTCCTCCGACTCCCCCTCTCCTCTGACTCCCCGCCAAAACCCCGTCCACAGTCATATGATACAGCATGATATCGCACGTCCGCTGTCCTCCTTGTCTCTCCTTCGACTCCCCGCCAAAACCCCGTCCCCCCTCCCACTCCCCGCCAAAAACTCCGTCCCCAGTCATATGATACAGCATTGTATCCAGAAACAAAACGATACATGACCACCCATTGGCTAATAGCACCCTGCTATCTTTAGTAACCCAAGCAACTGTCTAGTTAGAGACTTCCTCAGCATTCCTCAGTATAACATAACAAAAGAAGCCATTTTCAATTTAACAAAAAAGAAAGACCCCGTACAGAGGTGTATAAGGATTGGACATCCATAGTGAAAATGAAGCAGTTGGGGCCAGGGAACTGGAAGTTATTGAAGAGGTGGAGGGCATGGGATGTATCCCGGATGTAGGTGGGGAGGGACTGAACTATGGGTGACAAAATGGAGTCCAGGTAGGCAGATACAAGTTCGGTGGGGCAGGAGCAGGCAGAAACTATGGGTCTACCAGGACAGTCAGTCTTGTGTATCTTTGGGAGGAGGTAAAACCGAGCAGTACGGGGTGTGGGAATAATGAGTTTAGTGGCTGAGGATGGAAGGTCTCCGGAGTTGATAAGGGTGGTGATGGTATGGGAGACAACGGTTTGATGTTTTTTGGTGGGGTCCTGTTCCAGGGGTAAGTAAGAGGTGGTGTCAGAGAGCTGCCGTTTGGCCTCAGAGAGGTAGAGATCGGTTAGCCAGACTACTACAGCACCACCTTTGTTAGCGGGTTTGATGGTGAGGTTGGGATTAGTGTAGAGAAAGTGGAGGGCAGTACATTCAGAGGGAGTGAGGTTGGAACAGGAGAGAGGAGTGGTGAAGTTGAGACGGTTGATGTCTTGGCGACAGTTGGAGATGAAGAGATCGAGTGCAGGTAGAAGGCCTGGGCGGGGTGTTCAGGAGGAGGAGGAGGGTTGAAGACGGGAGAAGGGGTCATCAGCAGGGGGAAGGGGAATCCTTGCCAAAGAAGTAGGCTCAGAGATGTAGGCGACGATTGAAGAGTTCAGCGTCATGGCGGGCACAGAACTCACTGAGGTGTGGACGGAGGGGGACAAAAGTGAGGCCCTTGTGAAGGACAGAACGTTCTGCCTCAGAGAGGGGAAGGTCAGAGGGATGGTGAAGACATAGCAAGGGTTGGGGCTGGGGTCAGAGGAGGGTGAAGAGTGGGAGGTCTCAGGAGGTAGAGGGGGGGTTGGGATATTCAGGGAGAGTGGGGTTAGGGGTGGATGAGGGATCAGAGGACTGGAGGGGCGATGAGGGGTAGAGAGAAGGTTGGGAGTCACGGGGAGGAAAGAGGGTGGTGGGGGAATAAGACAGACAGCAGGACCCAGCGGCAGTAAGAGTGGTCCCAGTCTGGAGAGGGTTGGGACCTCGGTCCGAGCTGGATCTAGAGCTGGGGATGGTGGAGCCTATAGCCTGCAGGGCGCCAGAACTGAGGTCGGAGTCAGAGGCGAGCGAGTCCATGGCCCGCCGGGGGCTGGTGCCCATGTCCGGGAGACTGTGGTTCCAGTCAGGGTCAGAATCAGAGGCGAATGGGTCTTCGGTCTGCCGAAGGCCTGAGAAGTCGAGGTCCGACAGGTCGGGGTCCAGGCTTGAGCCGGTCGTCGTCGTGGGCTCCAGGCGGGTGAGCTTGTGGTCCTTCTTGGACGTGAGGAAGGAGAAGAAACGGCAGTTGGAGGGGTGAATCTGGCGGAGAATGAAGTGTAGGAGAGGTCCATGGCAGACGGTGGAGAGCGAGGCCTGGAGTGGTGGCAGAGAGAGGGACAGGGCCCGTAGGTATCTCCGCATGGCAGCGAGCATGGCGTGGAGAATCCGATGGGAGCAGCAGTCAATGAAATGGAGGTACCTAGGATCCTCACTGGGCCCGAACTGGGAGGCCTGGAACCCGAGCTGGAATCCATGCGGTAACAGATGGCGGCAGAGACACATTCCCAGGAAGGAGACGTGGCTGTGGTAGCCGGTCTGGGTCAGGATCTGGTCGAAGAGTCGGAGAGAGGCGGAGATCACAGAGGGTGAGCAGTGAGAGAGGGTCTCACTGAACTCCCGTCAAAGAGAAGATTTAAACTTCTTCAGGGTAGGCATACCCCGAAGAGACTTCACAGCAGAGTAGCAAATTGTAAACACAAAATAATCTGCAGATGCTGGGGTCAAAGTAACACTCACAACACGCTGGAGGAACTCAGCAGGTCAGGCAGCATCCGTGGAAAAGATTGGTTGACGTTTCGGGCCGGAACCCTTCGTCAGGACTGTAGAGGGAAGGGGCAGAGGCCCTATAAAGAAGGTGGGGGGAGGGTGGGAAGGAGAAGGCTGTAATTGATTTACTTACTTATTTATTATTATTATTATTATTTTATTTCATTTGTTATTTTTTTCTATATTATGTATTGCTGCTGCTAAGTTAACCAATTTCACGTCACATGCCGGTGTTAATAAACTTGATTCTGATTCTGATTCTGACATACAAACACACAGACATACAGTACAGACCCACACACACTAACACACACACACACACACACACACACACACACACACACACACGCACAACTTCAGCACCTCAGTCCGGGTGCCAAGGCACCCAGTCTTCTCTCAGCACCAATGCTTCCCTTCCTCGCTTCTTCCCCCCACCCCCCCCCCCATTTCAACACATGGATGAATAACACAGGCTTCCACTGTCTACATCCCTTCCTTGCTCTACACCTACCATCCACACCTTCACATACCAACTGCTATTGTCCTGATCTTCACCTCCCCCAGTCCCCACCTTCCACCAACTCCCCTGTCATCATGGACTCACCTTCATTACTGAGCAGGTGAGAAGGGCTCTGGGGAAACTCAGACATGACAAAGCATTAGGACTGGGTGTTGTGACCCCAGGGTCCTGAAGGAGTGTGCTGAGCAGCTGTGTGGAGTTCTCCAGCATGTTGTCAATCTGAGTCTCAGCCTGGACAGGGTCTCAACTGTGTGGAAAATGTCATGTGTGGTCCCAATTTCTCTCATGTGTTGCTCATTGCTGGGGTAAAAGCTCCATTCAATGCAGACTGGCACTTCCATTGTATCCTGGATAATGAACTACCTGACTCAAAGACCACAATTTGTGTGGCTTCAGAGCTGTGTGTCAGACATGGCTATAAGCAGAACTGGGGCCCCACAGGCTTCCTTCCTGTTTACCTTGGACTTTAGATACAACACTGAGTCATGTCCACCTGCAGAAATTCTCTGATGACTCAGCAATAATTGGGTGTATAAAGGGAGGATGAATACAAGGCCCTGGTGGAGAACTTTGTCAAATGGTGCAAGTTGAATCATCTGCAGCTCAACATCAGTAAGACAAAGGAGATGGTGATGGAGTTTAGGAAGGCTAGGCCTGCACTGCTCCTTGTTACTATTGATGATGAGGACGTGGATGTGGTGAGGGCCTACACCTGGGGGTGCACCTGGACAACAGACTCGAGTGGAGCACCAACACACAGGCTGTGTACAAGAAGGGCAGGAGTTGCCTCTACTTCCTGAGGAGACTGAGGTCCTTTGGAGTATGTAGGCATCTCCTTCACATGTTCTATCAGTCTGTTGTCATCCATACAATCTTCTATGTGGTGGTGTGCTGGGGCAATGGCATCAACTCGGGTGATGTCAACAGGCTCAATAAACTGATTAGAAAGGCTGGCTCTGTTATAGGAGTCAAACTGGACACAGTGGAGGATGTGGTAGAACAAAGGACTCTCCGGAAAATCCTGGCAATTCTGGACAATGTTTTTCACCCTCTGCATGCCACCTTGGCTGAACAGAGGAGCATTTTTAGTAATAGAGTAAGATGGATGTGCTGCTCCAAAGAACACTATGTAAGGTCATTTTTACCCTCGGCTATTAGACTCTATAATGAGTCAACCTGTAGCCGGGGAAGTGATGGACCCCTCCAGTTAGACTGTGGTAACTTATTTTTTATTCTTTCTGACTCCTCTTCTAATATTTGTATGTTTGTATACCTGTGCACTTGCAGTGCTACTGTTCTGTGACACTGTAATTTCCTTTGGGATCAATAAGGTACCTATCTTCCTACACACACACACACACACACACACACCCTCTAAATATTGAGAAGATCTTGTTTACTTGGAAAGGTTATGTAATTTTTTTAAATGCCTACTAGGCCACAGATGCCTAACAAACTGTAAGGTTTTTTAACATTGTCAAATTTTCTATACAAAGTGTTATAAATCACTCACAGAAATATTTGACAATTGTAGAACAGTAATGAAAAAGATGTAAAAGCAATTTTTGCTTTTTCAACTTCTATCATTGAAATGTAAAATGTTTAAGAGACTAGTTAAAAGTGTGCTAAAAAGCAGGCATCTGTCTGTGAGAATTCTTCATTCTCACTGACAGCCCAGCCTGCCTGTGAGATCACCACAGCTGGGACGAGGGATACAGCTTAATTTGCACCTGTCGGAAAACAACATTACAAAGAGTAAGTTCAGGCTGCAGGCACTCAGGCAGCTTTGTGGGAAGCTTTCTTCGATAACTTTGATAAGTTTAATTGTTTTTCCATTTGACCACAAAACCCAGAGTCTTTAGATATGATCTTTACCACATTGCCATACCCAGTGACATTAAAGATTTGTAGTAATGTGGACAATTTCCCCTTACCTCAGCAAGACAGACATTGATGAAAACCATCACCTTCTGCGGGAAGTTCATACACTCAACACCCCCTAATCTGCAATTGTGTCCACAAATTTGAGATTCTCCCATTAGTGGAAACATCTCAACATCTCCTCTGTTCTGACCCCGAGGTATTTTGTACAATAGACAATAGACAATAGATGCAGAAGTAGACCCTTCAGCCCTTCGAGCCTGTACCGCCATTCTGAGATCATGGCTGATCATCTACTATCAATACCCGGTTCCTGCCTTGTCCCCATAACCCTTGATTCCCCTATCCATAAGATACCTATCTAGCTCCTTCTTGAAAGCATCTAGAGAATTGGCCTCCACTGCCTTCTGAGGCAGCGCGTTCCACACCTCCACAACTCTCTGGGAGAAGAAGTTCCTCCTCAACTCTGTCCTAAATGACCTACCCCTTACTCTTAAACCATGCCCTCTGGTACTGGGCTCTCCCAGCATCTGGAACATATTTCCTGCCTCAATCTTGTCCAATCCCTTAATAATCTTATATGTCTCAATCAGATCCCCCCTCAATCTCCTTAATTCCAGCATGTACAAGCCCAGTCTCTCTAACCTCTCGCCGTAAGACAGTCCGGACATCCCAGGAATTAACCTAGTGAACCTACGCTGCACCTCCTCCACAGCCAGGATGTCCTTCCTTAACCCTGGAGACCAAAACTGCACACAATACTCCAGGTGTGGTCTCACCAGGGCCCTGTACAAATGCAAAAGGATTTCCTTGCTCTTGTACTCCATTCCCTTTGTAATAAAGGTCAACATTCCATTAGCCTTCTTCACTGCCTGCTGCACTTGCTCATTCACCTTCAGAGACTAATGAACAAGTACTCCTAGATCTCTTTGTATTTCTCCCTTACCTAACTCCACACCGTTCAGATAATAGTCTGCCTTCCTGTTCTTGCTGCCAAAGTGAATAACCTCACACTTATTCACATTAAACGCCATCTGCCAAGTTTCTGCCCACTCACCCAGCCTATCCAAGTCACCTTGAATTCTCCTAACATCCTCATCACGTCACACTGTCACCCAGCTTAGTATAATCAGCAAACTTGCTGATGTTATTCACAATGCCTTCCTCTAAATCATTGACGTAAATCGTAAACAGCTGTGGTCCCAATACCGAGCCCTGTGGCACCCCACTAGTCACCACCTGCCACTCCGAGAAACACCCATTCATTGCTACCCCTTGCTTTCTATCTGCCAACCAGTTTTCTATCCATGTCAATATCCTCCCCCCAATGCCATGAGCTCTGATTTTACCCACCAATCTCCTATGTGGTACCTTATCGAATGCCTTCTGAAAGTCAAGGTACACCACATCCACTGGATCTTCCATGTCTATCTTCCTGGTTACATCCTCGAAAAACTCTAATAGATTAGTCAAGCATGATTTGCCCTTGGTAAATCCATTCTGGCTCGGCCCAATCCTATCACTGCTATCAAGATATGCCACTATTTCATCTTTAATAATGGACTCTCACATCTTCCCCACTGCTGATGTTAGGCTAACAGGGCAATAGTTCTCTGTTTTCTCCCTCCCTCCTTTCTTAAAAAGTGGGATAACATTAGCCATTCGCCAATCCTCAGGAACTGATCCTGAATCTAAGGAACATTGGAAAATGATCACCGATGCATCCGCAATTTCCAGAGCCACCTCCTCTAGTACCCTAGGATGCAGACTATCTGGACCTGGGGATTTGTTAACCTTCAGTCCCGTCAGCCTACGCATCACAGTTTCCTTCCTAATGTCAATCTGTTTCAGTTCCTCTGTTACCCTATGTCCTTGGCCCATCCATACATCTGGGAGATTGCTTGTGTCTTCCCTAGTGAAGACAGATCCAAAGTACTTATTACATTCGTCTGCCATTTCTCTGTTTCCCATAACAATTTCTCCCAATTCATTCTTCAAGGGCCCAACATTGTTCTTAACTATCTTCCTCCTCTTCACATACCTAAAAAAAACTTTTGCTATCATTTCAACATGATCACTCCTCATTCTCCTAAACTTCCAGTTATGATGGGAAAACCATCTAAACAAGCACACCCTCTGAGTGAAGAAGATTCCCCTCAGGTTCTGTTAAATATTTCACCTATCACCCTTACTCTAGTTCTAGTGCCATCCAACCACAGTGGCAAAAAACTGCTTGAATTTACCCTTTCTATATCCCTCATAGTTTTGAGTACCTCTATCAAATATTCTGTCATTCTTCTATGTTCTTGGGAATAAAATCCTACCCTCTCAACCTTTCCCAATATCTCAGGTTTTCAAGTTCCAGTAACATCCTTGTAAATTTTCCCTGTGCTCTTTCAAATTTATTGATATCTTTCCTATACTCCAATGTCTTATTCAACTTCAACACAACATCCCAACTCCGGTATGCAATAATTTGACTTATGAAGGCCAGTGTGCTCTTCCTATGATCTTATGCCACTTTTAAGGAATCATGGATCAATATTCCCAGATCCCTGTATTCTACTGTACTACTGCATCCTGAATGCCAAGCACCAGAACCTTCTGGACTATCTTCCCCTGTGGGATTTTGTCATAGACCTTGCTGAAGTCTATGTAGACCATGGGTTCCCAAACTTTTTTAGACTATGCACCTTACCATTGATTGAGGGGTCCGTGGACACGAGGTTAGGAATCCCTGATGCAGGCAATGGTCACTGCTTTCCTCAATCAACTTTCCTTGTAACCGCCTCGAAAAACTTTATAAGATTGGTTAGACATGACTTACCACACACAAAGCCATGTAGTCTATCTCTAATAAAACCCAGTCTATCCAAATACTTATATATCTGGTCCCTTAGAATACCATTCAGTAACTTCCCACTGCTGATGTCATGCTCACTGGCCCATAATTTTACAACTTATTCTCCATTCTCCAGTCCTCTGGCACATCACCCATGTTTTAAATACCTCAGCTAGAGCCCCTTCAATTTCTGCACTAGCATTTCACAAGGTCCAAGGGGACACCTCAACAGGCCCTGAGGACTTACCACCATAATTTGTTTCAAGACAGGAAACGCATTGCCTTCTGTACGCTGTATATGGTCCATTACTGTTTTCCCTCCATTCCACAGACTTTGTGACCATCTTCCAAGTAAAACAAATCTATTTAAGATCTTCCCCATCTCTTTTGGGTCCGTGCATAGATAACCACACTGATCTTCAAGTGAACCAATTTTGGCCCTTGCTCTTAACATCTGTAGAATCCCATAGCCTTGTCTGGCAGAGGAACATCATGCCTTCTTTTAGCCATCCAGGTTTCTCTCCTAAACCTTCTCCTGTATTTTTTACAATCCTCAAGCACCTCATTTGTTGCTTGCTTCTATACAGTCTATGCACCACATTCTTCTTCCTAAACAGGACCTCAATATTCCTTGAAAACCAAGCTTCCCTAAATCTGTTAGCTTTGCCTTTTATTCTATTACAGAAGTGGACTAAATGACACCTTCCACATTAAATTCCATTTGTCAAATCTTGACCCGCTCACTCAGCCTATCTTTGTCCCCTAATATTATCATTGCAACATCCTCTCCCATCTTTCTGCTAGTTATCAGCAAACATCGATACTGTATATTCCTCCTTATCATTAATATAAATTGTAAACAACTGAAGGATATGAATTCATCCTTTCATGCACATCCTTTCTGTTGAAAAAATTATTATTGTCTTTCATGTGTAATCAATCATTAATCCTTTCTAACCCATTGCCTCTAACTACCACCTTGTGCTCTTACCGTTGCCTCTGCCCTGCCAGAACAGTATCCCATTTGCTCGTCAGCATGAGGATCTTTGCCCGTTTTTCACCTCATATCAGTTAATTCTGCTTGGTTAGATAAATGCACATATTAATGTGCTGGTAACCCAATGCCTGGATTCATAACCTAAAGTTCAAACTGTAGTTGGGAAATATCAGTTTAATTCATTAAATAAATATACTCAGGGCGATTGCAGTTTAAAGAGCCCATTTAATTTACCAGTGTCTATTGAGATGCAGGTCCAATTCTTTAATTTACCAATGTCTATCAAGATGCAGAACCAATTCTTTAATTTACCAATGTCTATCAAGATGCAGAACCAATTCTTTAATTTACCAATGTCTATCAAGATGCAGTACCAATTCTTCAAAAGTCAATGAATTGGATTGATACCTTCTGAGTATCTTTCAGGACCTCTGTCAACTCTAAAAATCAATCCAATGAATTGAAGTTAACACAAACATGAGAAAATCTGCGGAGGCTGGAATTCAAAAGCAACACACACAAGTGCTGGAGGAACTCAGCAGGCCGGGCAGCATCTGTGGAAAAGAGTAAAATTGACATTTTGGACTGAGACCCTTCAGCAGGACATTAACTTCAGGATATCAAGGTTAATTTAAGAAAAGCTGTTATTAATGAACAAAGAAATGCATGGAAGTATGATTAGTACAGATGGGCAAAAAGTGCTGAAGGACTTGTCTTTGGGCTCTTGAGGCCATCCACTGGTCAGGGTCAACCAAGGATATTGCATCCTAGCTGTCTAGTGACGTGCAAGCCAGAACAGTACGATATGGAGAGCAAGCTAGGCTCCTCCTATCTACACATCTGATGAATCCAAAGGAATGGCAGAGAGCAATACATTTTTGGTACTAGCAGCATCACAGAAGTTGTCCATTAGCGTTGAGCTCAATGTAGACTGTCTTAGGGACTCCAGGTTCTGATTTTCCTCGAGATTTGCTTCTAAAGCCTTCCCATGAGTGGGTATAGCTGCAAGGCAGCAGAGTTTTGAGATAAAAGTTTTCCTGAGCTGACAAGCCCCATTTGCCCGAAGCAACTGGTTTTATTGCACTAGGAAACTGCCTTTGCCCCTTCTCCTGCCAGTAGAAATGGTTCTGCCAGGCTTAGTAGCTAAGCCACACATGGAGGCCAGGAAATGGACTTGGCTTTCGAGGCTATTTGAGGAGCAAGCTATTGGACCGATTATGATAACTTTAAGGGATCTTCGGTGCCATGCACTTTATGATTCTTTGATTCTATAATAGGCCTGACATTGAAGGAGATCCTGTAATTTGAATCTCTAGTAAAGTTGCCAGTATGATGACAACGATGTGTATTTATAAAGTAGTTTTAAAAGTATAATATTCACCCAGCAAGTCACCTGACACAGAACACTGACACTGAGTCAAAGAATAAAATACTAGGATAGGTGATCAAAGCGGCTGGTCAGAGATGAGGGTTTAAGGAGCATAAAGAAAAATAAACTGAAGTTAAGGAGGAACTTTAGCTGAGTGTTAGTGTGGGATGAGTGGGAGATGAAGAAGAGGTGAGGATTGGAAAAGTGTAAGTTTTTGGAGGATAAAGTTGCAGGGGCTGTACAGATTTCTTAAACTAAGGTGAGAATTTTAGATTCCACATCTGCTTTCTATTGTTACTTTGCTAGAAGTGGAGTGGAAGGGCTTGTGTTGTGCTGGACAGAGCATCCTGAATGGCTTTAATTTATATTACTTCCTGATTCACATTTTTATAGGGCCTTCTGAGGCTGAAGGCTCAGAATAAGATGACCTTTAACCTGACTGGGGCCCTGTACCCTCTGCAGACACAGGATGCTGATGGCAGCATTCCTGACTTCAGGAATAACAGCGGGTAGTCCAAACACATACTTAACAGCTGTTCTCCACTTCACCAGGAGTCTGTGCTCACTGGAACCCAGAAGTCTACAGAGCACAGTAATCTACAGGCTTTGTACGTCTGCTGCTCCCAGACGATGAAGCACTTTATTTGCACTAATAATTATTTCAGTCACAGGTCAAAGATGTTGATTTTGGTCTCTCTATGGTATGGTGCCCAGCACACTTTATAACAAAATGCATGTCTGTATGCACACTGTGCAGCAGATTAAACTGTAGTTTCCCACTCCTGCAAAATGGGACAGCATTGTCACATTTTTTCAGTGTCTATTTGTGGCTGTTTTCAGGAGCACACATCTTCTGCTTTCTCCTTGAATGCTGCCTGTTGGGTGGAATGTTTCCAGTGTTATTCTTCTTTCAGCATTGCAGTTTTTTTTATGACTTTTATGAAGCAAAGGCGTTTTTGCTTCTCATTGTCACTGAAGAAAAGAATTTACCATTGTGAAGTAAACAAAGCTTAGTCAAGAATACACAGCTATTTCTTTTTTGAATAAATTTCTTTAGGCCACATCAAACACTGATTGTACTGGTTAAACAGGAAGGAATAGTTATTTTACATAGAACTCTCTTTGCTTCTGGCTAATCTGAGTGCACATGTTGTGTGCAGCATGTGAGGAAAGCCACAGTACTGTTTCGTGGCTCATGGTGCAAGTTCTGTGGGTTTAGACAAGCATCTGCTTGTTCTTACCAACATGTTGAGTGTCAAACTGCCTACAAATACAGACCAAGTTCAGTATGAACACTGCTGCAGGCAGAGAAAAGATACACACACACACACACACACACACACACACACACATACAAGTGGAGATTCAGAGAGAAAGAGGGACTGAGACAGAGAGAAAGGGTGCAAGCTGGAGACAGAGAGACTCCCTTCAAACCTAGGTCACTGATTTAAAATTAACCTTCTTTATATGTTCTATTAATCAGCTCATTCATCTGGTGACAAGATTGGGTTGCAATGGCAGGTTCATCAGATTTTGATGACAATGCAACAAATTTAGTGGTCAGTTCTTTTGTTGGTTTTCCATCAATTATAATTTATTGACCAGAGTTTTGACAATTCATCCTACTGGCATTTAAACTCAAGGCCCCTGATACCAAAACTCCAGAGCTCCCATAGCCTTTAATCAAATACTGAAGTATCTCCAACCAAAACACTGCTGTATTCCCCGAATAAGCCCCTAACCAAAGCATTCAGAATACCCTAAAGGGCCATATTCTGTGCTGAAGAACTCAATGACTCCAAAGCACAAACATTCCTTTTGCTACAAACCAAAAATAATACTGTCTTATCCCCTAACAGTCGACAACAAAGAACTTTCAGACCCTTTACTCAAAACATTATCCAGCCCCAGAAGGCAAACATGAATTGACCATTAACAAAACACTACTGCTATAATTGCATAACCAAAACAAGGCCATAACTTCATTAAGCAGGAGGTACAGAAAACTGAAGTCCCACACCACCAGGTTCAAGAACAACTTCTTCCCTTTAAGCACTTGGCTTTTAAACCAACCTTTTCAACTAAGCACACCAGAACTCCTAATCAAAATTCTTTGACACCAAATTACTACATCAAAGTTTTCTTCAACTGTCACTAAAGCCAAGCACACTAACTTCCACAGGTCCAAATTCTCTTAACTTCACTCCACCAAGTGATAGCCTACAGATAAGAAGTCACAGTGGTGTCAGGAAAACAACCTCTCCCTCAATGTCGCAAAAACAAAGGAGATGGTTGTGGACTACAGGAGGAATGGAGACAGACTAACCCCTATTGACAACAATGGATCTGTGGTTGAGAAGGTGAACAGCTTTAAGATCCTCGGCATACACATCACCAAGGATCTCATACGATCTGTACATACCAGCTATGTGGTGAAGAAAGCACAACAGTGCCTCTTTCACCTCAGACGGTTGAAGAAGTTTGGTATGGGTCCCCAAATCCTAAGAGCTTTCTACAGGGGCACAATTGAGAGCATCCTGACTGGCTGCATCACTGCCTGGTATGGGAACTGTACTTCCATCAATCACAGGACTCTGCAGAGAGTGGTGCGGACAGCCCAGTGCATCTGTAAATGTGAACTTCCCACTATTCAGGACATTTACAAAGACAGGTGTGTAAAAAGGGCATGAAGGATCACTGGGGACCCGAGTCACCCCAACTACAAACTGTTCCAGCTGCTACCATCCGGGAAACGGTACCGCAGCATAAAAGCCAGGACCAACAGGCTCCGGGACAGCTCCTTCCACCAGACCATCAGACTGATTAATTTACACTGATACAATTGTATTTCTAAGCTAAATTGATTGACCTGTTGTACATACTATTAGTTACAAATTACTATAAATTGCACATTGCACATTTAGACGGAGACATAACGTAAGGATTTTTATTCCTCATGTATGTGAAGGATGTAAGTAATAAGGTTAATTCAATTCATATATTAGCCATCATAATTCTGGTATTCCTAATCACAACCAAACAGTAATTATTATATGAAATAGTTTGTAATAATTAAATAACAGTAGAAGAGTATACCATTATAATTCTTGCCAAATATACATTTCTGAACCACTGCATTCGTAACACCAAATAAATCCTTTAAATTGTACTACTGCCCAACTATATACCCTATCCATTACATTTTTGTACCCCAAACCATTGGCTTGCTGTAACACTACTGTAATTCCTAACTGTAGCACCACACATACTCCACCTAGTACACTTCCATATCTTCTAATAAATGTCTACCATAACCTCAAATTGTAACAGTATTATATCTGATAACAATTATTCCTCCAACAACTACCTATGATATTCTGTGTTACCCTGAAATGCAACACCTCCATAATCTCCAATTGCTGTGCTATCCTTTAAACGCAATACTACTTATTCACTATTGACTCTGCCACCCTACTTCCAAACACACTATCAAATTATGTGTAACTATAACAGATAACATCACTACCAGTGTGTATGTAATATTTAAGTAATATTTGAGCAATCTTGTTTGATTTAGCATTCTTGTTTGTTTAAATAATCCATTTGGAGTTATATGCATAAATACATAAATTGGACACATCATCACGCTACCATGTGATATGTGCATGCCTCGCTTGTGGTAACCATGGAGTTAGACCCACATTTATGACTCCCCTGTCTTCCTTTGAATGACTTTAATGTTTTGAAGATACAAAACAATAGAAGTACCATAACCCAACATACACTATCCATAAGTTTTCTGTCCTAGCTATGAAAAAGATCCAAGCCTTGAAATCCAAGTCTAATCCAAAACAAGCATGGCCAACCAAAACTTGCCCCAACGTTATAACTGTTTCCATATCTGCCTTGACTTAATCCAACCTGGAGAAGTACGAATAGATTTGCTGTGTTCTATAAATATTTCTTTTGTTCAAGTACAGAGAACTTAAGCAAAGCACCTTGACCTGGAGATAGTACTGAGCTGGACCAGCATGATCTGTATGGCTTCCCAGATGATAAATTCCACTCAACCAGACCAGCAGCAAATAGTCAAGTCCCTCAGGGCTCAGGCTGAGAAACTTGCTCCCAGCCATAGCTCTGCCACAAATTCTCATCAACGATCGTGGCCCGCATAAGGACAGCTGTAACTTTCCAATCTCAACGATGCTATACCTCTAAGCATTACATTAAGGCAACTCTCAACTGCTATTTTTCTGCTCTGTAATCAATACAGTCTGCCCTCACAGTGAGTCAATTGTCATTAATATTGTACTCACAAACCACATTATTGTAACCTTCTTTCTCAACCACAATATCCTACTTTGCCTGTCAGAAGTTGTTATACAATGGTTCATTTCCCATCTACTTGAATTATTGTGATGCCTTCATCCAATTAAATTGCCAGTCTCTTGGCATAGTGAGACATTTTTGGTGGAAACTTCCTCAACCGGTAAAAACACTTTTGTAAAAATGACGGGCCATCAGAGAGAAGTTTGAGGAACAGCAAAAGCAGTAATTTGCTTTCATGTCATTTGCCATCAGTAAAAAATTCCTAAAGAATTCACCGACTTCATCAAAGCTTGTGTGGATGAGTGTGTGCCTTCAAGAATATACCACAGACCCAAGACAAAAACCATGGACGACCCAGGAGATTCACAGTCTGCTGAGAACTAGACCTACAGTATTCAAGACCGGTGATCCAGAACGATACAAGAAATCCAGGTACAACGTAATGAAGGCGATTAACCAAGAAATAACTGAGGCTTGTAAGAACGGAACAGCAGTTGTCATGGGAGATTTTAACTTCCACATAGATTGGGTGAATCAGGTTGGTCAAGGAAGTCTTGAAAGCCATGATGGCTTTCTTGAGCAGCATGTTAGTGAACCTACAAGGGAAAATGCTATTTTAGATCTGGTCCTGTGCAATGAGCCAGGTAAGATTAACAATCTTGTAGTCAGGGATCCTCTTGGAAAGAGTGATCATAGTATGATTGAATTTCGCATACAGATGGAGGATGAAATAGTTAGCTCTAAAACTAGTGTATTATGCTTGAACAAGGGAGACTACAACAGGATGAGGGAGGAGTTGGCTAATGTGGATTGGGAGCACAGGCTATTTGGTAGGACAGTTGAGGAACAGTGGAATACCTTCAAAGAGATTTTCACAGTGCTCAACAAAAGTATATTCCAGTCAAAAGTAAGGACAGTAAGTGTGGGGAGACCCAGCCTTGGATAGCTATCAAATTAAAAGCTCGTGTGTACAAAGTTACAAAGTGTAGTGGGAGACTGGAGGATTGGGAAAACTTTAAAAAGCAACAAGGAACAATTAAACAAGAAATAGGGGAAGGGAATATAGAGTATGAAAGTAAATTAGTACAAAATATAAAAACAGATAGCAGAAGTTTTTATAAATATATAAAGCGGAAGAGGGTGGCTAAAGTCAACATAAGTCCCTTGGAAGACGAGAAGGGGAAATTAATATAGGGTGATAAGGAAATGGCTGAGGCATTGAACGACTATTTTGTGTTGGTCTTCACGGTGGAGGACACGTCTAATATGCCAAAGAATGATGTTGTGGACAAAATGGGAGGTGAGGACCTCGATAAAATCACTGTCACTAAAGAGATAGTGATGAGCAAACTAGAGGGCCTGGAGGTAGATAAGTCCCCTGGTCCTGATGGGATGCATCCTGGGGTGCTGAGGGAATTGGCGGAGATTATAGTAAGGACAGTAAGTGTGGGGAGAGCCTGCCTTGGATAACCAGGGAAATAATTATTTACCAAAATTCTCTAGACTCTGGGTAGGTCCCAGTGGATTGGGAGACAGCAAATGTCACGCCACTTTTTAGAAAAGGATGTAGGCAAAAGACGGGCAACTATAGGCCAGTTAGCTTAACCTCTGTAGTCGGGAAAATGCTTGAAGCTGTCATTAAGGAAGAACTAGCGAAACATTTAGAAAGGAGTGGTTCCATTAGACAGATGCAGCATGGATTCAGAGAGGGCAGGTCCTGTTTGACAAACTTACTCGAGTTCTTTGAGGACATAATGAGTGCAGTGGATAGAGGGGAACAGGTGGATGTCATATACTTGGATTTCCAGAAGGCGTTTGATACGGATGCAGGGAGTCAGAGGAAGTGTATTGGCATGGATAGTGGATTGGTTAACCAATAGAAGGCAGAGAGTTGGTATAAATGGGTGTTTCTCCGGTTGGCAGTCAGTGGTGAGTGGGGTGCCGCAGAGGTTGGTGCTGGGCCCACAGCTGTTTACCATTTACACTGATGATTTGGAAGAGGGGACTAAGCGTAGCATAGCAAAATTTGCTGATGACACTAAACTGAGTGGAAAAGCAAATTGTACAGAGGATGTGGAGAGTCTGCAGAGGGATATAGATAGGTTAAGTGAGTGGGCCAAGGTCTGGCAGATGGAATACAACATTGGTAAATGCGAGACCATCCACTTTGCAAGGAATAATAGAAGAGAGGGTTATTACTTAAATGGTGGAAGATTGAAGCATGTTGTTGTACAAAGGGATTTGGGAGTGCTTGTGTATGAATCACAAAAAGTTGGCTTGCAGGTACAACGGGTTATTAAGAAGGCAAATGGAATGTTGACCTTCATTGCTAGAGGGATTGAATTCAAGACCAGGGTACTGGTGAGGCTGCACCTGGAGCACTGTGTACAGTTCTGGTCTTCATACTTGAGGAAGGATATACTGGCTTTGGAAGAGGTGCAGAGGAGGTTCACCAGGTTGATTCCAGAGATGAAGGGGTTAACCTATGAGGAGAGATTGAGTCTCCTGGGACTATACTGTCTGGAATTCAGAAGAATGAGAGGGGATCCTATAGAAACACACAAAATTTTGAAAGGGATAGATAAGATAGAAGTAGGAAAGTCATTTCCATTGGTAGGTGAGACTAGAACTAGGGGACTATGCCTCAAGATTGAGGGGAGTAGATTTAGAAACATAGAAACATAGAAAATAGGTGCAGGAGTAGGCCATTCGGCCCTTCGAGCCTGCACCGCCATTTATTATGATCATGGCTGATCATCCAACTCAGAACCCCGCCCCAGCCTTCCCTCCATACCCCCTGATCCCCGTAGCCACAAGGGCCATATCTAACTCCCTCTTAAATATAGCCAATGAACTGGCCTCAACTGTTTCCTGTGGCAGAGAATTCCACAGATTCACCACTCTCTGTGTGAAGAAGTTTTTCCTAATCTCGGTCCTAAAAGGCTTCCTCTTTATCCTCAAACTGTGACCCCTTGTTCTGGACTTCCCCAACATCGGGAACAATCTTCCTGCATCTAGCCTGTCCAATCCCTTTAGGATTTTATACGTTTCAATCAGATCCCCCCTCAATCTTCTAAATCCCAACGAGTACAAGCCCAAACAACAGGAATTCTGCAGATGCTAGAAATTCAAGCAACATACATCAAAGTTGCTGGTGAACGCAGCAGGCCAAGCAGCATCTATAGGAAGAGGTGCAGTCGACGTTTCAGGCCGAGACCCTTCGTCAGGACTAACTGAAGGAAGAGTGAGTAAGGGATTTGAAAATTGGAGGGGGAGGGGGAGATCCAAAATGATAGAAGAAGACAGGAGGCAGGAGACAGGGATAGAGCCGAGAGCTGGACAGGTGATAGGCAAAAGGGGATACGAGAGGATCATGGGACAGGAGGTCCGGGAAGAAAGACAAGGGGGGGGGTGACCCAGAGGATGGGCAGGAGGTATATTCAGAGGTACAGAGGGAGAAAAAGGAGAGTGAGAGAAAGAATGTGTGCATAAAAATGAGTAACAGATGGGGTACGAGGGGGAGGTGGGGCCTTAGCGGAAGTTAGAGAAGTCGATGTTCATGCCATCAGGTTGGAGGCTACCCAGACGGAATATAAGGTGTTGTTCCTCCAACCTGAGTGTGGCTTCATCTCCACAGTAGAGGAGGCCGTGGACAGACATGTCAGAATGGGAATGGGATGTGGAATTAAAATGTGTGGCCACTGGGAGATCCTGCTTTCTCTGGCGGACAGAGCGTAGATGTTCAGCAAAGCGGTCTTCCAGTCTGCGTCGGGTCTCACCAATATATAAAAGGCCACATCGGGAGCACCGGACGCAGTATATCACCCCAGTCGACTCACAGGTGAAGTGATGCCTCACCTGGAAGGACTGTTTGGGGCCCTGAATGGTGGTAAGGGAGGAAGTGTAAGGGCATGTGTAGCACTTGTTCCGCTTACACGGATAAGTGCCAGGAGGGAGATCAGTGGGGAGGGATGGGGGGGACGAATGGACAAGGGAGTTGTGTAGGGAGCGATCCCTGCGGAATGCAGAGAGAGGGGGGGAGGGAAAGGTGCTTAGTGGTGGGATCCCGTTGGAGGTGGCGGAAGTTACGAAGAATAATATGTTGGACCCGGAGGCTGGTGGGGTGGTAGGTGAGGACCAGGGCAACCCTATTCCTAGTGGGGTGGTGGGAGGATGGAGTGAGAGCAGATGTACGTGAAATGAGGGAGATACGTTTAAGAGCAGAGTTGATAGTGGAGGAAGGGAAGCCCCTTTCTTTAAAAAATGAAGACATCTCCCTCGTCCTAGAATGAAAAGCCTCATCCTGAGAGCAGATGCGGCGGAGACGGAGGAATTGCGAGAAGGGGATGGCGTTTTTGCAAGAGACAGGGTGAGAAGAGGAATAGTCCAGATAGCTGTTAGAGTCAGTAGGCTTATAGTAGACATCAGTGGATAAGCTGTCTCCAGAGACAGAGACAGAAAGATCTAGAAAGGGGAGGGAGGTGTCGGAAATGGACCAGGTAAACTTGAGGGCAGGGTGAAAGTTGGAGGCAAAGTTAATAAAGTCAACGAGTTCTGCATGCGTGCAGGAAGCAGCGCCAATGCAGTCATCGATGTAGCGAAGGAAAAGTGGGGGACAGATACCAGAATAGGCACGGAACATAGAATGTTCCACAAAGCCAACAAAAAGGCAGGCATAGCTAGGACCCATACGGGTGCCCATAGCTACACCTTTAGTTTGGAGGAAATGGGAGGAACCAAAGGAGAAATTAGTAAGAGTAAGGACTAATTCCGCTAGACGGAGCAGAGTGGTGGTAGAGGGGAACTGATTAGGTCTGGAATCCAAAAAGAAGCGTAGAGCTTTGAGACCTTCCTGATGGGGGATGGAAGTGTATAAGGACTGGACATCCATGGTGAAAATAAAGCGGTGGGGGCCAGGGAACTTAAAATCATCAAAAAGTTTAAGAGCGTGAGAAGTGTCACGAACATAGGTCGGAAGGGATTGAACAAGGGGTGATAAAACAGTGTCGAGGTATGCAGAAATGAGTTCGGTGGGGCAGGAGCAAGCTGAGACAATAGGTCGGCCAGGACAGGCATGTTTGTGGATCTTGGGTAGGATCTTGGGAAGTGCGGGGTGTGGGAACTATAAGGTTGGTAGCAGTGGATGGGAGATCCCCTGAGCGGATAAAGTCGGTGATGGTGTGGGAGACAATGGCCTGGTTCTCCTTAGTGGGGTCACGATTGAGGGGTAAATAAGAGGAGGTATCCGCGAGTTGTCCGCTGTGCTTCGGCAAGGTAGAGGTCAGTACGCCAGACTACAACAGCACCCCCCTTATCGGCGGGTTTAATAATAAGGTTAGGATTAGTGCGGAGGGAGTGGAGAGCAGAGCGTTCCGAAGGAGTGAGGTTGGAATGGGGACAAGGTGCGGTGAAGTCGAGACGGTTGATGTCCCGTCGGCAGTTGGCAATAAAGAGATCCAGAGCAGGCAGAAGACCAGAGCGGGATGTCCATGAAGAAGAGGAGGGTTGAAGACGGGAGAAGGGGTCATCGGTGGGGGTGGAAGAGTCCTTGCCGAAGAAGTAGGCTTGGAGACGGAGACGGCGGAAGAAAAGTTCCGCATCGTGGCGAACACGGAACTCGCTGAGGTGTGGGCGAAGGGGGACAAACGTGAGGCTCTTACTGAGAACAGAGCGCTCTGCCTCCGACAGTTGAAGGTCGGAGGGGATGGTAAAGACCCGGCACGGATGAGAGCTGGGATCAGAGGGGGGAGGGGGAGGCTGGGGGTGTCAGTGGAGAGGGGAGGGTTGGGGTGAGAGGAAGATGGAGCCTCTGAGGGCCCAGGAGTTGACGGTGGGATCTGAGGAAGACGGGGCTGCGGAGTGGTGGTGGGGGAAGGGGAGACGGGAGTCACAACAGCAGCACATAAAGACCCGGCCTGGAGTTCAAGGCTGGAGTCGCAGTTGGTGGTTGCACAATCGCTGTGAAGGTGTCCATGGTCGTTGCTGGAGTCCGGGTTTTGAATATGTCCTGAGGTGTTGGAGCCGCCGAGATCAATGGCAGACGCCGCAATTGAAAGTTCATGCCTGCTAGCGTCGGGGCCGGCAGGCTCTGGAGTCCATAGATGTAGGATCTTGCGATCTTTGCCTAACATGACAAAGTCAAAAAAACGGCGATTGCAGGCGTGAATCTGACGGAGGATGAAATAACGGGTAGGACCATTACAGACGGCGAAGAAAGTGTCCCGAAGGTTTGGAAGGGTCTGGGATAGGGACACCAAGTACCTCCTCATGGCGGAGAGAGTCGCCTTCAGAGCTTGATGGGAGAAGCGGCGAGAGGCAGAGTCAATAAAATGTGAGTACCTGGGATCCTCAGAAGGTCCAAATTGAGAGGCTTGGAAACGAATCCTAAAGCCAACTGGAGTAAGTTGGCGACCGAGGCACGTTCCAAGAAAGGATATATGGCTGTGATAGCGAGTCTGAGTCAAAGTGTGGTCGAAAAGTTGAGGAGCCGAAGAAATTACAGATGGGGAGCAGTGAGAGATGGTTTCACTGAACTCCCGTCGAAGAGAGGATCTAAACTTCTTCGGTGTAGGCATCACCGGAAGAGGCTTTGCAGTAGTGAATTTAACGCAAACATCAGGAATTCTGCAGATGCTGGAAATTCAAGCAACATACATCAAAGTTGCTGGTGAACGCAGCAGGCCAGGCAGCATCTATAGGCAGAGGTGCAGTCGACGTTTCAGGCCGAGACCCTTCGTCAGGACTAACTGAAGGAAGAGTGAGTAAGGGATTTGAAAGTTGGAGGGGGAGGGGGAGGGGGAGATCCAAAATGATAGGAGAAGACAGGAGGGGGAGGGAAAGAGCCGAGAGCTGGACAGGTGATAGGCAAAGGGGGATATGAGAGGATCATGGAACAGGAGGTCCGGGAAGAAAGACAAGGAGGGGGGGGTGACCCAGAGGATTGGCAAGAGGTATATTCAGAGGGACAGAGGGAGAAAAAGGAGAGTGAGAGAAAGAATGTGTGCATAAAAATGAGTAACAGATGGGGTACGGGGGGAGGTGGGGCCTTAGCAGAAGTTAGAGAAGTCGATGTTCATGCCATCAGGTTGGAGGCTACCCAGACGGAATATAAGGTGTTGTTCCTCCAACCTGAGTGTGGCTTCATCTCCACAGTAGAGGAGGCCGTGGACAGACATGTCAGAATGGGAATGGGATGTGGAATTAAAATGTGTGGCCACTGGGAGATCCTGCTTTCTCTGGCGGACAGAGCGTAGATGTTCAGCAAAGCGGTCTCCCAGTCTGCGTCGGGTCTCACCAATATATAAAAGGCCACATCGGGAGCACCGGACGCAGTATATCACCCCAGTCGACTCACAGGTGAAGTGATGCCTCACCTGGAAGGACTGTTTGGGGCCCTGAATGGTGGTAAGGGAGGAAGTGTAAGGGCATGTGTAGCACTTGTTCCGCTTACACGGATGTTCATCCAGTCTTTCTTCATATGAAAGTCCTGCCATCCCAGGAATCAATCTGGTGAACCTTCTTTGTACTCCCTCTATGGCAAGGATGTCTTTCCTCAGATTAGGGGACCAATCTGACAGGACAGAGATGAGGAGGAACTGTTTTTCCCAGAGAGTGGTGAATCTGTGGATGTCACAATCATGAAAGACTCTTGTTCGGAGACGTCAAAAGCTGTTCCAGCGCATTTAAGACGATGTTGGATCTTGTCATTAAGGTCGACATTGGAGGAGAGGTGACTTCCAAAATACGAAAAGTGGTCCATGTATTCCAGGGTTGTTTCACCAAGTTGAAATGATGGTTCTATCCGATTTGTCTCAGTTGGTGACGGTTGATAGATGATCTAAGTTTTCTTGGAATTGATGGTAAGTGCAAGTTTCGAGTATGCATGGTTGAAGGCAGTCAGAATCTGTTGTAGGTGGTTTTCTGAAAGAGCTGCAACACTGTTGTCATCTGCGTATTGGAACTCGATGAGGGAACTCGTAGATGTCTTCTTTTTGGATTTGAGACGGACAAGACTGAAAAGTCTGCCATCTGTTCTGTAGACAATTTTGATTCCTGGGGGTAGGTCGTCCTTGATAATGTGGATGATTGTCGCAAGGAAGATGGTGAACAAAGTTGGGGCAATCACACATCCCTGTTTTACTCCTGATCTAACTTGAAAAGACTCACAGTTAGTGTTGCTGACAAAGCAGTGGTAATCCCAATGCTCCTATATGTATCAGAAACCCGGACAACATACTGATGACATCTGAAGGCACTTGAAAAGTTCCTTCAATGCTGTCTTCGAAACATCTTAAATATCAGCTTGGAAGATAGAAGAACCAACGTCAGTGTGCTAAATGAAGCAAAAACAACAAGCATTGAAGCTTACGTCATCAAGAACCAACTAAGATGGAGCGGTCATGTTGTTCGGATGAAAGATGAACGTCTGCCGAAACAAATCTTCTACTCCCAGCTTAAAGAAGGCAAACGTAAAAGAGGCGGACAACAGAAGAGATTCAAAGACGTCTTAAAAGCCAACATGAAGAAATGTAACATTGACATCAACAATTGGGAAACCAATGCCAAGGGCAGGAAACTCTGGCAAGCTGTCATCCGAGAAGGAACAGCAACTTTCGAAGCCAACAGATGTGCAGAATTACAAGAAAAGAGAAGAAAATGGAAAGAGAGGCAGCAACAACCAAAGCCTGATCTGCCATCTGGAATGACCTGTCCTGAATGCGGAAGAACTTTCAAAGCCAAGATTGGACTCATAAGCCACTTGAGAGCCCATAAGTAGATCAACAGAACGAAGACCACCATTCTCGACCTCGAGGGATAGCCACGATGATGACGACGACGAATCTGTGGAATTCTCTGCCCAGGGAAGCAGTTGAGGCTTCTTCACTAAATATATTTAAGATACAGTTAGATAGATTTTTACGTAGTAAGGAATTAAGGGTTATGGGGAAAAGGCAGGTGGATGGAACTGAGTTTATGGGCTGATCGGCCATGATCTTATTGAATGGCGGGCAGGCTCGATGGGCCGGATGGCCTACTCTTACTCCTATTTCTTATGTTCTTATGTTCCAAGGCTATTTTAAGAGCAATTTAACAATTCTGATTGAAGTTCATGATGGATTCAGATGCATGTCAGCTCTGGCAGGGTTTACAGGCCATTACCTCCTACAAGGCGATCTAACATCATGAATGGCTGTGATGCTTCACCTCCAGGTGAGTTCATGCCTTTTATGCACAATTTGAAAGGAAGAATAAAACTATACCTATGCAAATCCTGGTAGAACCTCATGACCCTCTGATTTCTGTCTCAGAGGCTGATGTCAAAAACATTTTTCAAGACAGTGAACCCTTGCAATGCCTCAGACCTTGGTGGTGCACACAATAGGGCACTGAAAACCTGTGCTAACTAACTGGCAGGAATACTCATCTTCATTCTCTCACAGCTGCAGCTGGAGGCTTCCACCTGCTTCAAAAGGGCAAAAGTCCTACCAGTGCCAAAGAAGAGCAGGGTGAGCTGTCTCCTTGACAATCGCTCAGTGGCACTCATATCTATTGTGATGAAATGCTTTGAGATGTTGTTCATGGCCAGAATCAATGCCAGACTCAGCAAGGACCTGGACCCACTGCAGTTTGCCTATCTCCACAATAGGTCTGCAGCAGATGTAATTTCTCTGGCTCTCCACTCAGCTTTGGGTCACATGAACAATAGCAATACCAGTGTCAGGCTGCTGTTCAGTGATTACAGCTCAGTGTTCAACACCCTCATACCCTCAGTTATAGGACCATAAGACCACAAGACATAGGAGCAGTATTAGATCATTTGACCCATTGAGTCTTCTCCACCATTTTATCATGGCTTGGACCATTAGTCCCCTCAGCCCCAATTTCCTGCTTTCTCCCTGTATCCCTTCATGCTTGACCAATCAAGAATCTGCCAACCTCTGCTAAATATTTGTAAAGACTTGAATTCCACAACTGCCACAGATTCACCACTCTCTGACTAAAGAAATTCCTCCTCAGTTCTGTTCCAAAAGGATGCCCTTTTATTCTGAGTCTGTGTCCTCTGGTCCTAGACTCTCCCACCATAGAAAACATCCTCTCCACGTCCACTCTATTGAGGCCTTTCACGATTCAGTAGAATTCAATGAGGTCACCCCTCATTCTTCTGAATTTCAGTGAATAGAGGCCTAGAGACATCGAATGCTCTTCATATGGCAATCTGTTCAATCCAGGAATAATTATCCTGAACTTTCTTTGAACCCTCTCCAGTTTCAACACATCCTTTCTAAGATAAGGGGCCCAAAACTGCCGCAATACTCCAAGTGAGGCCTCACCAGTGCTTTATTAAGTCTCAACATTACATCCTTGCTTCTATATTTGAGTCCATTTGAAAGGAATGCTAACATTCCATTGGTCTTCCTCACCACAGACCTTCAGGGAAACCTGCACAAGGACTCCTAGGTCTCTCTGCACCTCAGAGTTTTGAATTTTCTCTCCATTTAGAAAATAGTCTACCTTTTTATTTCTTCTATCTAAGTGCATGACCATACACTTCCCGACACTGTATTCCATCTGCCACTTCTTTGCCCATTTTTCTAATCTGTCTGAGTCCTTTTGTAGCCTCTCTACTTCCTCAAAACTATCTGCCCCTCCACCTATCTTCATTTCATCTGCGAACTTTGCAACAAGGCCATCAATTCCATCAACCAAATTATTGAAATATAATGTAAAAAGAATGTTGATGCATGGCCAAGCGGTTAAGGCGTCGGTCTAGTGATCTGAAGGTCGCTAGTTCAAGCCTCAGCTGAGGCAGCGTGTTGTGTCCTTGAGCAAGGCACTTAACCACACATTGCTCTGCGATGACACCAGTGCCAAGCTGTACGGGTCCTAATGCCCTTCCCTTGGACAACATCGGTGTTGTGGAGAGGGGAGACTCGCAGCATGGGCAACTGCTGGTCTTCCATACAACCTTGCCCAGGCCTGTGCCCTGGAAACCTTCCAAGGTGCAAATCCATGGTCTCACAAGACTAACGGATGCCTATAATGTAAAAAGAATCAGTCCCAACGCAGACCCCTGTGGAACACCACTAGTCATTGGCAGCCAACCAGTAAAGACTGCCATTATTCCCTCTCTGCTTCCTGCCAGTCAGTCACTGCTTTATCTATGCTAGTATCTTTCCTGTAATACTATGGTCTCTTAACTTGTTAAGCAGCCTTATGTGTGGCACCTTGTCAAAGGCCTTCTGAAAATCCAAGTACACAACATCAACTTATTGTTTATTTATTAATATGTTTTATTTTATTTATTATTATTTTTTTCTCTGCTAGATTATGTATTGCATTGAACTACTGCTGCTGAGTTAACAAATTTCACATCACATGCCAGTGATAATAAACCTGATTCTGATTCTGATTCAACTGATTCTCCTTTGTCTAACCTGCTTGTTATTTCTTCAAAGAATTCCAACAAATTTGTCAGGCAAGATTTTCTCTTAAGGAAACCATGCTAACTATGGCCTATCATATGCTTCCAAGTACTCTGAAATGACATCCTTAACAATCGATTCCAATATCTTCCTAACCACTGAGGTCAGATTAACTGGCATATAATTTTCTTTCTTCTGCCTTTCCCCCTTCTTGAAGAGTAGTGCAACATTTGCCATTTTCCAGTCTTCTGGAACATTTTCAGAATCTAGTGATTCTTGAAAGCTGCCTCCACAATCTCTTCAGCCACCTCTTGGGGCGTTCACCATCTAATCCTGGTGAGTTATCTACATCAGAGCTTTCAGTTTCCCAAGTACTTTCTCCTTAGTAATGACAACTTCATACAGTTCTGGCACTCTGGAACTTCCACCATACTGCTAGTGTCTTCCACAGTGAAGACTGATGCAAAATACTTAATCAATTCATCCAACATTTCCTTGTCCCCCATTACTACCTATTCAGCATTGTTTTCTAGTGGTCCGATATCCACCCTCAGCTCTCTTTTATACTTTATGTATCTGAAGAAACTTTTGGTATCCTCTTTAATATTATGGGCTAGCTTATTTTTGTATTCCATTTTTTCCTTCTTAATGACTTTTTGAATTGCCTTCTGTTGATTTTTAAAAACTTTCCAATCCTCTAATATTCCACTAATTTTTGCTCTATTATATGACCTCTCTATGGCTTTTATGTTATTATCAACAAAGTCAAAAACCTGGGCTTCTGTACATCCTGCTGGAACTGGATCTTTGAATTCCTCACTAAGAGACCACAATCAGTGCATATCGGAAATAACATCTCCTCCTCACCAACAATCAACAACGGTGCACCTCAAGGGTGTATGCTCAGCCCGCTACTCTACTCTCTCTATACCCACAACTGTGTGGCTAGACACAGATCAAATGCCATCCATACATTTGTGAATAACTCACCTATTGCTGCAGAATTTCAGATGGTAATGAGGAGGCACAGAAGTGAGATGTTTGAGTGCTGTTGCAACAACAACCTTGCACTCAGTGTCAGTAAGACCAAGGAATTGATTGTAGACTTCAGGAAGGTGAAGTTGAGTCCCCCGGTCTTCCTCAAGGGATCTGAAGTGGAAAGGGTGAGCAGTTTCAATTTCCTGGGCCTCAACATCCCTGAAGGTCTAACCTGGGCCTAACATATTGATGCAATTACAAAGAAAGCATGACAGCGGCTATATTTCATTAGGAGTTTGAAGAAGCTTGGTATGTCACCCAAGACTATTGCAAATTTTTACAGGTGTACCATAGAGAAAATTCTAAAGATTGCATCTGGTATGGAGTGGCCACTGCACAGGATTGGAAAAAGTTGCAGAAAGTTGTAAACTCAGCCAGCTCCAACATGGACACTAGCCTCCTCAGTATTGAGGGCACCTCCAAAAGGTGATGCCTCTAGAAGGTGGCATCCATTATTAAGGATTCCCACCACCAAGGACTCGTCCCCTTCTCAATGCTACCGTCAAGCAGAAGATACAGGAGCCCGAGAACACACAGTCAACATTTTAGGTACAGCTTCTTCCCCTCTGCCATCTGATTTCTGAATGGTCAATGAACCCACGAACTCTACCTCTTTCTTTTTCAATCTTTTTATTAAACCCATGAACACTACCTCACTACTTTTTTTTGCTCTCTTTTTGCACTACTTATTTAATTATAGCAAGTTTGTGGATGCTGGAAATCTAAAAACAATACACTCAGCAGGTCAGGCAGCCTCTATGGAAATGAATAGGTAATTGACGTTTCAGACTGAGACCCTTCTTCATGACAAATGCCAGTGCGACTAAACCTGATTCCGATTCATAGAAGATTTATCAAAATAAATTAACGTGAGCCATTACGAGGTGAGATTTGCATAGTCTTAATCAGCCAGCAAAGGCTGAAGGCATAATTGTCAATGTTGTGAAAAGTTTAGAAGAAATCACATTAATGTGAGACTCGATCTGGGGTAGGCAGAAAGTACTGAAGTATAGCAGTAAAATAACTGTGCTTTTACACAACCTTTATGATCACTTTCACTAAGTCCAAGTTTTTAAAACTGAACTGAAATTCTTAAACTACCATAGCAATATATAAACTGACGAAGGGTCTCGGCCTGAAACGTCGACTGCGCCTCTTCCTATAGATGCTGCTTGGCCTGCTGCGTTCACCAGCAACTTTGATGTATGTTGCTATAAACTTATATGGTTTGTTACTAATGTTTAATGTGTCCTGAGTAGATTCCAGGCTGAAGTAAGACAAAATCCTGCTGTCAGATGACAGTGACTATGAAAAGCTTTTATTGACTGGTGAGGTGATGATGAGGAGCTATTAATTTACTATAATCATTACGAAAGAAGATTCAGAAAATATACTTATTTTGAAAGAGAGCTTGAGATGCTTTGCTATAGAGAGTAATGGAAGTGGGAATCATCGCTAAATATTTTTAATTAGATTGGATCGGTTTTAGATGGGATTGGTTTTGGATGGAATTGGTTTCAGATGGGATTGGTTTTCGATGGGATTGGCTTTAGATGGGATTGGCTTTAGATGGGATTGGTTTCAGATGGGATTGGTTTTCAATGGGATTGGTTTTAGATGGGATTGGCTTTAGATGGGATTGGTTTTAGATGGGATTGGCTTTATAGACAATAGGTGCAGGAGTAGGCCATTTGGCCCTTCGAGCCAGCACCGCCATTCACTGTGATCATGGCTGATCATCCACAATCAGTATCCAGTTCCTGCCTTATCCCCATAACCTTTGATTCCACTGTCTTAAAGAGCTCTATCCATCTCTTTCTTGAAAGCATCCAGAGACTTGGCCCCCACAGCCTTCTGGGGCAGAGCATTCCATATATCCACCACTCTCTGGGTGAAAAAGTTTTCACCCAGATGGGATTGGTTTTAGATGGGATTGATTTTAGATGGGATTGGTTTTAGATCAGATTGTTTTTTATTTAGATGGGATTGGTTTAAGATCAAATTGGTTTCAGATGGGATTGGATTTAGATGAGATTGGCTTTAGATGAGATTGGTTTTAGATGGGATTGGTTTTAGATCAGATTGTTTTTTATTTAGACGGGATTTGTTTAAGGTCAAATTGGTCTTAGATCAGATTGTTTTTTATTTAGACGGGATTGGTTTAAGGTCAAATTGGTCTTAGATCAGATTGTTTTTTATTTAGACGGGATTGGTTTAAGGTCAAATTGGTTTTAGATGAGATTGGTTTTAGATGGGATTGGATTTAAATCGTTCCAGATAAGAGGTAGCATGATTGTTAAGGGCTGAGTGGCTTCCTACCCTCTTAAACCTGCTGCAGTTTTGATTGAATTAGTGGAAATACTCCAAAAATGCAAATAGATAATCGAGAATTGAATCTTTGCATACCACTTCAGAAACATCATCTTTCAAAAGAGACAACAAAGCAAGATTTCACTTGTGCCTTCTGTTGTGTAACTGATCACGGAGCACAAATAAGGAAAAACCAGAGGAGTGGCCCCTCAACAATATCACTCAACAGATTAACTAGTGATTTACTGAGCTGTGTTTTGAGACCTTGTTGTGCACAGATTTACTGCTTCCTGTGTTCATTACATTACACTTCAGAAGTATTTCGTTGGCTTTAAAGGACTTCAGGATACTTTGAGCACATGAAAAGCAGTAGAGTATAACACATAAATCATCACCTCTTGTTATTTATGAAGTTGTGAGAGGCTGGTATCTAATATCCGTGTTCTAGATTTTGGCACAACCCATCAGAGCCATGGGATTTCTGGTAACATCTCTAGGTGATAAGATAGGGGATTCCTGGTGCTACAGTATCACAGGCTTATTGTTGTATGCAGTCATGTGAGAATCTGCTTTACTCATATCAAAGAGAATTGGCAAGCATTCAGCAGAAGGAACCAACTTCAGCAGACAGTCAGACTTAATGGGGCTTAAATCTATCAGGTGCCAACCACATAAGGGATTTTGCGATGGTATCAATTTCAATTCAACAGCCAACATAAGGGGGCCTAAGGGGACATTGGTGTGTGTCATGGTGGATGAAAATAAATGAGATGGAATGTAGGTCAACAGGAGACCAAGGATGCTGTACACCATAATGGGAGGGAGGAATAGGTGAAAAGGAATTGAATTTACTAAGGAAGTTTGAGAGGCCCACCAGACCATTGTGACATCAGGAATGAAATCACCTGGTACTTGCAATGGCTGCCCATACACCAACTTGACCGCAGACGACTGCAGGTCCTCTTTTGGAACTGTTCTGAGCCCCAGTAAGACCCACAGATGATCATGCCAAACCCATCAGTCAGCCTTTAAGGAGCGGTGAAACTGGTCGCATAGGCCATTGGACTGTGGGTGATACGCTGTGGTGTGATGTAGCCTAACACAGAGGTTCTGGGCCATCATAGCCCAGAGGTCTGAAATAATTGGGCACCACGTTCAGAGAAAATATCAGACAGGATGCCAAACCGAGTAACGCAGATGATGATGAACACCCAAGCCATGTCTGCGGCCATTGTTGATGCTAGAGGGACGACCTTTGGCCACCTGGTGGGACAGTCCACCATGGTAAGAAGATGTGTGAAACTGTTGGGGGTGATGAAGATGAACAACAAGGTCCACAATGACATGGTTAAACCATCGCTCAGGGACCTCAAAAGGTGCCAATAGCGCATGGACATGACGGTTAATTTTTGCCTGCTGGTGCTCCAGACAGGCTGCAGTCCAGTCACGCACATCTTTTCTGAGGCAGTGCCAAACAAACTTTAGTGCAGTCAGTTTCCGTAAGGCCTTCCAGCCCGGTTGCAAGAGGCCATTTATGGAATCAAAACAGTCCATCTCCAGTTTGCGGGCATGATCAGGCGAGGTCAACTGGTTGAGACACAGGAGGGAAACCCCAGCTTCCGTGAACTTAATGTCAGCCAACCGCAGGCCTGTGACTGCTGTTCAGTAAGCCTGCACCTCTGGGTCAGTAACTTGGTTGGTTGCCATACCAGCAGAGTCAACTCCCATGCGTTTGGCCTCAAGAGTGGGCTGTGAGATACACAGCATTATTTTCCCCCTTGATATGTTGTATATCGGTTGTGAAATCTAATACGTAGGCCAGTTGCCATTGCTGCCTTGCAGACCAAGGGTCTGATATTTTGGCCATCGCGTGCACGAGGGGCTTGTGGTCAATGAATGCTGTGAAATGGTGACCTCTAGAAGTAAACAAAAATGCCAGACAGCCAGATAGAGACCGAGAAGCTCACAGTCAAACTTGCTGTACTTCCTTTCAGGGGGTGTAAAGCTGCCGGCTGAAGGAGGCGAGGGGTTGCCACACACCTCTGACCAACTGTTCGTGCACAGCACCCACAGCACAGTCTGAAGCTTCAGTAGCAATATCCTTGGGTGCATTGGGGAGCGGGTGTGTCAGTAGGATCGTGTTGGAAAGAGCTAGCTTGATATCGTCAAATGTCCTGGTCATGTCCACTGACCAGTCAAGCATGTAACTGGAGTTATTGCCTTTAAGTACACTATATAGGGGAAGCATAAATTCAGCAGCTTACGGAATGAAGCGGTGATGGAAATTCACCTGCCTCATACAGAGCAGGGCGGTGGGAAATCCATAATAACAGCTTCTTTTAGTGAGGGGCATTTCATACTTTCTGCAGAGATGTGATGGCCAAGAAATTCAATGGTTGACAAACCCAAACTGGTATTAATAATCAATCCATGTTGGCTTAAGTTCTCGAAAAGTGTGTGGGGATGAAATATGTGTTCAGATTTGGAAGCACTGGTGACAAATATGTTATCCAAGAAAAGAAAAAGAAAATTTAAGTCTTTTCATGCAGAGTCCATCAGCTTTTGGAAAGTCTGTGCTGCATTTTTCAGTCCAAATGGTATGCGCAGAAACTCAAAAAAGCCAAAGGGGGTTATCATAGTTGTTTTGGGAATGTCCTCAGAGCACACAGGCACCTGATGATAGCTGCTAACTAGATTAACTTTGAATGAAATTAACTTTCCAACAAAAGGTGTTGAAAAGTCTTTAATGTGTGGGACCGAGTAATGATCAGGGCCTCTTTAAGCCGCCAATAATTGCTAAATGGGCAGCAACCACCACTGGACTTAGGGACCATATGGAGGGGTGAAGCCCAGGGATTATCCAACTGGCGTACAGTTCTGAGTATTTCCATGTTTGCAAACTCAGTCTTCGCGTTTACCAGCTTTTCTGAGTCCAGTCTACACGCACAAGCATGGACTGGTGGGCCAGTTGTAGAAATGTGGTATTCAGCCCCATGTTTTGCAACTGTAGTAGAGAATATGGGCTTAGTGAGGTTAGGGAATTCACCCAGCAGTTGAGTAAACTCACATGTGGTGGTGCATCTGCTTGACAGAGTCGCTGAGGGGAACCTACTGGGAGAGCAGGGTATTGACCCAAAGTCTTTGACATCCACAAGCCAGCAGTTCTTAAGATTGACTAACAGTCCTTGGGCACACACGAAATCTGCACTGAGAAGAGGTTTCAGACAGGATGAAGTCCCATGTGTAACTTCGCTTACTGTCACCCATCGTGTCCCGTAAGTTTGGATCTCACTGTCGCTGGCGGCCTCCAGTGAGGTTTTATTGCTCTTTGCCTTCTGATCAATAGGTCAGACGGCCTCCAGTGAGGTTTTATTGCTCTTTGCCTTCTGATCAATAGGTGATGCTGGCAGCACACTCACTTGAGCACCCGTGTCACACAGGAAGCGTCACCCTGACAGGGTGTCCATAATGAACAGTAGAGGACCCTGGCAGCGGGAACCCACAGTGTTAACAGACCTCTGATGTCCCAATGCACTGGCACTGTTGAAGATGCAAGGCGGTCAGCACTTCCTAGCGTTCCTACCAAAGTGGTTATGGTAAAAGCACAGACCCAGTGTCATCTTTTTCACAGCGGTAGACATCCTTATGTTGGGGGACTTGCTGACTGGGCTAATTGAAGTAGAGAAAGGAGGAGGAATGATGCTTCACTGCCCGGCTGAATGGAAACTATTAGCCATTTTCACAAGCTTCTTATGGTCCTTTACGGGTGCATTAGTGAGGGCTATGAAAACTTGATCAGGCATTTGCTGCATAAAGAGCTCTTTAAAATTAAAACGAGGATGGTGATTTCCCAGTACAGACAGCATGTCATTAGCTTTGAAGACAGGAGAACAACTTTTTGGTGTGCTCAGACTCCAATAGCCTGAAAGTCTGTAAAAGGTGAGTTTTCAGTGATTGATATTGTGTTTAAACAGACTCATCACTCTCACAGCCGTAGAATTTCTGGGCGACACTACCATGTAGTAAAATTTGGTGTTGGTGGCAGAGATTTCTTGCATTGGGCCTCAGCTTGTACAAACCAAGTGACGGCATTTTGCTCCCAAAGCTCCAGCAGATTCAAAGTGACTGCACTGGCCGACATGATCAATAACTCTGGGTTCATCTTAGAGCATTGGAGTCACCAATACAGGTTTTCGCAAATAAAATGAAGTGAAACATTTTATGTTTAATGAAACCTGTAACACATTTTTTGAACTCCAAATCCTAAACACTGTGTGTTAAAAATCTTGATGTATCCATGTCCAACCAGCCTCTTAAAGCGAAACCCCAACTCAATGTCAATAGATGTGAATTATGTACATTTCTCCCAATTACATCACCCTACAGTGGAATGATAGGCTTGGACATTTTGCTTGTAATTCCTTGTTGGACATTGCTAATGTGGAATACTGTGAGTCCAATTCAGCGATTCATTGGTGAAACTGTAGTGGGGGACCTGCGTTGCCTCGGTTGTCGCAGAGACAAGGTCTTCATGCCTTGGTGGAGGAGATGCCCCTCGCACCACTGTTTGCACCTGGGAAGACAAGCTAGACTGCATTCATATGGGACTGCAATTCTATGAAATGAGGAACTGCTACAGCTTGTTCTTGCAGAAATATGGCTCCAGGAAAATGTTCATGCACCATCAATCTGCAGGACATGACACTCAGGGACTTGGGCTATATTATCATTATTTTTTATATTTTTTTTGGTTTGGTAACTGTATGTTTTTCTGCAATCATAATTATATGTGCTACATGTGCTGTGTGCTGTGTGTGACTGTTTCACACCTTGGTCCCACAGGAACGCTGTTTTGTTTGGCCATATTCCTGTGTAGGGTTGACTGACAAATAAACTTGAAGTTGAACTTGGATTTAAGAATATCAGAACCTTGTATCATGGTTAGCATGTTGTTTTTGTGGTATTGGGAAGCCTGGTGGCCATGAATAATGGACACAGATAACGAGGAGGTGAGGGAAACATGCTGCTGTTTAGTTTACTTGTAAGACATCTACCCAGAATGCCCTCTCACATTACGTTCAGTACCTAACACACAGGGGAGCTTGATAGCAACCCATAAGGGTCAAATATACAGGAATGCATTCTGTCCCCCATTATTTTAATGGCTTTGCCCCCTCGAACATAGACCAGCTGCTGAAATACTAATATTCAATACACAACTCACATCATGAAATGAGTAATCATTAAATTCAACCACCGACAAAAACAGTTTTTTTCTAATCTAGGGAAGGAGGGTAGACTGCCTCTATTCCCAGACATAACCCTGGGGATGATTTTGCCCATGTGCAGAGGGTTAGTCACCAAACTGGAGATTCAATCTGCCTGGAGGCTGCCCATTCCTGTGAGGGTCTCAATAACCTGGGGATGACGCTAAAGTAATTTTATCTCTTGGTGGTGTGTGTATAGATCTCGGCTTGGATACTGGTTAGGCTTGGTTAGGGCACCTCAGAGAGCACAGGTGGTGGGGGAGCACTGGCTGTGTCATTTGATCTTCATGGAGATCCTGCAGTTGCTATCTCAGAATCCTGTCCCATTTCTACAACTGGACCTGGATTGATCAAGTTGTTTGGTTTTCAGTAGCCTCAGAAGTGGACAACAGCTGATCAACGTGCCTTCTCCAGATGTTGTGTTACTAATTTCCACTGTGTATGACACAGGACCAGTTTGTGCCATCACCGTCACAGGTATCCACTTTGTTCCAGAAATGTAGCTCCAGGCATGTACTCTCTGTCCTCTGTGAAACTTCTGTCCTTGAGTTGGCATGTCCCTCTGATTGAATTGTCCATTCATTTAACACAATCTGTTTTGTGTTTGGAAATCTTAGCAGGTCAAACTGGATATGAAGCTGTCTTTTCATCAGTGCAGTGGCTAGAGCCATTTGGTGGTGGTGCGAGGTGTGTGGTGATATGTCAGCAAGAAAATGCTCAGATGCTGGTTGAGGGACCCACTTCCCACTGACCTTCATCTGCCTGAAGTGCATCCAGCTGCAGCTCCTTGAAGACCGTGTTAGGGATCTGGAGAACAGCTGGATGACCTTCAGCTTGTATGATGGGTAAGGAGATAATCGACCAGAATTACAGGGAATAGTCATCCCTAAGTTGCAGGAGATGAATAGCTGGAAGACTGTCAGGAGGAATGGAAATGTGAATAGGCATTTAGCGCAGTGCACCCCTGTGGCCATTCCCCTCAATAATAAGTATACTGCTCGAGTACCGTTGTGGGGGATGACCTCCCAGGGGAATGCCACAGAGATTGGGTTACTGGCACTGAGCATGGGTCCATAGAGCAGAAGGGAAAGAGGGAGATAAGGGGGGGCACTAGTGATAGAGACTCAATAGCCAGGGGAACAGACAGGAGATTCTGTGGATGTGAATGGGAACCAGGATGGTAAGTTGCCTCCCAAGTGCCAGGGTCAGGGACATCTCACATCTCATCCACATTTTGGAGAGGGAGGGAGAGTATCCAGATTCCTTGGTACATATTGGTGCCACTGACAGAGGAAAGTAAAGCAAAGAGGTCCTCAAGAGAGAATCTGGAGAGCTAGGTAGAAAGCTGAGAAATAGGACCTCCTGGGTAGTAATTTCTGGATTTCTGCCTGTGCCACGTGCCAGTGAGAATAGAAACAGGATGATTTGGCCAATTAGTGTGTGGCCGAGAAGCTGGTGCAGAGCACAGGGCTTCAAGTTCTTGAAGTCAGGGGAGATTTCAACATGCAGGTTGATTGGGAAAATTAGATTGGAAATGGACCTCAAGAGAGTGAATTGGATGACTGCCTATGGCTTTTTAGAGCAGTTTGGCATTGAGCCTACTAGGGGATCAGCTATACTAGTATGGGTTTAATATAATAAATTGGTGGCAAAAAGGGAGCTTAAGGTAAAGGAATCCCCAGGAAGCAGTGCTCAGAATATGACTGAGTTCTTGAAATTTAGAGGGGAGAAAGTAAAGTCTGATGTAACAGTATTTCAGTGGAGTAAGGGAAATTACAGTGGTATGAGAGAGGAGTTGGCCAAAGTAAAGTGGAAGGAGCTGCTGGCAGGGATGACAGCAGAGCAGCAATGACGTGAGTTTCTGGGGAAAATGAGGAAGGTGCAGGATAGATGTATTCCAAAAACAAACAAATACTCAAATAGAAAAAATAGCACAACTGTAGCTAACAAAGGAAGTCAAAGCTAAAGCAAAAAATCAGTGGGAAGACAGAGGATTGGGAAGCTTTTAAAACCCTACTGAGAGTAGCTAAAAGAATCATTAGGAGGGAAAAGATGAAATATGAAAGCAAGCTTGCAAACAAGGTGCTTGAGGAGTATAAGAAGTGTAAGAAAATACTTAAGAAAGAAATCAGGAGGGCTAAAAGAAGACATGAGGTTGCCTTGGCAGTCAAAGTGAAGGATAATCCAAAGAGCTTTTACAGGTATATTAAGAGCAAAAGGATTGTAAGGGATAAAATTGGTCCTCTTGAAGATCAGAGTGGTCGGCTATGTGCGGAACCAAAGGAAATGGGGGCGATCTTAACTAGGTTTTTTGCGTCTGTATTTACTAAGGAAACTGGCATGAAGTCTATGGAATTAAGGGAAACAAGTAGTGATATCATGGAAACTGTACAGATCGAAAAGGAGGAGGTCCTTGCTGTCTTGAGGAAAATTAAAGTGGATAAATCCCCGGGATCTGACAGGGTGTTCCCTCGGACCTTGAAGGAGACTAGTGTTGAAATTGCAGGGGCCCTGGCAGAAATATTTAAAATGTCGCTGTCTACAGGTGAGGTGCCGGAGGATTGGAGAGTGGCTCATGTTGTTCCGTTGTTTAAAAAAGGATCGAAAAGTAATCCGGGAAATTATAGGCCAGTAAGTTTAACTTCGGTAGTAGGTAAGTTATTGGAGGGAGTACTAAGAGACAGAATCTACAAGCATTTGGATAGACAGGGACTTATTAGGGAGAGTCAACATGACTTTGCATGGTAGGTCATGTTTGACCAATCTATTGGAGTTTTTCGAGGAGGTTACCAGGAAAGTGGATGAAGGGAAGGCAGTGGATATTGTCTACATGGACTTCAGTAAGGCCTTTGACAAGGTCCTGCATGGGAGGTTAGTTAGGAAAATTCAGTCGCTAGGTATACATGGAGAGGTGGTAAATTGAATTAGACATTGGCTCAATGGAAGAAGCCAAAGCGTGGTAGTAGAGAATTGCTTCTCGAGTGGAGGCCCGTGACTAGTGGTGTGCCACAGGGATCAGTGCTGGGTCCATTGTTATTTGTCATCTATATCAATGATCTGGATGATAATGTGGTAAATTGGATCAGCAAATTTGCTGATGATACAAAGATTGGAGGTGTAGTAGACAGTGAGGAAGGTTTCCAGAGCCTGCAGAGGGACTTGGACCAGCTGGAAAAATGGGCTGAAAAATGGCAGATGGAGTTTAATACAGACAAGTGTGAGGTATTGCATGTTGAAAGGACAAACCAAGGTAGAACATACAGGGTTAATGGTAAGGCACTGAGGAGTGCAGTGGAACAGAGGGATCTGCGAATACAGATACAAAATTCCCTAAAAGTGGCGTCACAGGTAGATAGGGTTGTAAAGAGAGCTTTTGGTACATTGGCCTTTATTAATCAAAGTATTGAGTATAAGAGCTGGAATGTTATGATGAGGTTGTATAAGGCATTGGTGAGGCCGAATCTGGAGTATTGCGTTCAGTTTTGGTCACCAAATTACAGGAAGGATATAAATAAGGTTGAAAGAGTGCAGAGAAGGTTTACAAGGATGTTGCTGGGAAAGGTTGAATAGATTAGGACTTTATTCCCTGGAGCGTAGAAGAATGAGGGGAGATTTGATAGAGGTATATAAAATTATGATGGGTATTGATAGAGTGAATGCAAGCAGGCTTTTCCCACTGAGGCAAGGGGAGAAAAAAACCAGAGGACATGGGTTAAGGGTGAGGGGGGAAAAGTTTAAAGGGAACACTAGTGGGGGCTTCTTCACACAGAGAGTGGTGGGAGTATGGAATGAGCTGCCAGACGAGGTGGTAAATGTGGGTTCTTTTTTAACATTTAAGAATAAATTGGACAGATAAATGGATGGGAGGTGTATGGAGGGATATGGTCCATGTGCAGGTCAGTGGGACTAGGCAGAAAATGGTTCGGCACAGCCAAGAAGGGCCAAAAGGCCTGTTTCTGTGCTGTAGTTTCTATGGTTCTATGGTAATATCAAAGTGGATAGTAAAAAGTTTTTCAAGTATGTAAAAAATAAAAGAGATGAAAGTGGATATAGGACCGCTAGAACATGAGGTCAGAGAAATAATAACAGGGGCAAAGGAGATGGCAGTTGAACTAAGTAAGTATTTTGCATCAGTCTTCACTGTGGAAGACACTAGCAGTGTGCGAAATGTTGAATAGTATGAGGGAAGATAAGTGGGTGCAGTTACTATTACAAGGGGGAAGGTGCTCAAAAAGATGAAAGACCTAAGGGTACAGAGGTCCCCTAGACTGGATGAACTGCACCCTAGGGTTTTGAAAGAGGTAGCATTAGAGATTGTGGAGACATTAGTAACGATCTTTCAAAAATCATTGGATTCTGGCATGGTGCCAGAGGAATGGAAAATTGCAGATGTCACTGCATTCTTTAAGAAAGGAGAAAGGCAGCAGAAAGGAAATTATAGACCAGTTAGCCTGACTTCAGTGGATGGGAAGATGTTGGAATCAATTGTTAATACCACAAGACAAAGGATCAGAAGTAGGCCATTCAGCCCATTGAGTCTGCTCCACCACTCCACCATGAGCTAAACTATTCTCCCATTTAGTTCCAAATTCCGGCTTTTTCCCCATAATCCTTGATACCCTGACTAATTAGACACTTATCAATCTCCTGCTTAAACACCTTCAATTATCGGGCCTCCACAGCCGTGTGTGGCAACGAATTCCATAAATCCACGACCCCCATCTCTGTTTTAAATGGATACCTTCTAATTCTAAGACTGTGGCCTTTTGTCCTGGACTCACCCACCAAGGGAAACAGCCTTTCCACATCTACTCTGTCCAACCTTCCAACATTCGAAATGTTTCTATGAGATCCCCTCTCATTCTTCTATACTCGAATGAATACAGTCCAAGAGCCGACAAATGCTCCTCATATGTTAGCCCCTGCATTCCAGGAATCATCCTCGTAAATCTTCTCTGAACTCTCTCCAACATCAATATATCCTTTCTAAGATAGGGGGCCCAAAACTGCACACGGTATTCCAAATGAGGTCTCACCAGTGTCCCATAGAGCCTCATCAACACCTCCTTACTCTTATACACTATTCCTCTTGAAATGAATGCCAACATAGCATTCGCTTTCCTTACTGCCGATCCAACCTGGTGGTTAACCTTTAGGGTATCCTGCACGAGGACCCCCAAGTCCCTTTGCACTTCTGATTTTTGAATTTTCTTCCCATCTAAATAATAATCTGCCCAATTATTTCTTCTTCCAAAATGTACAACCGTACATTTCTCAACATTGTATCTCATCTGCCATTTCTTTGCCCACTCTCCTAAACTGACCAAGTCTCTCTGCAACCTTTCCATTTCTTCAACACTTCCTGCTCCTCCACCTCGCTTGGTGTCATCTGCAAACTTAGCCACAAAACCATTTAATCGATAATCTAAATCATTGATACACAAACGTTTGTACATTGTAAAAAGAAGCCGCCCCAACATCAGCCCCTGTGGAACACCACTAGTAACCGGCAACCAATCAGAATAGGATCCCTTTATTCCTACCCTTGGCTTTCTGCCAATCAGCCAATGCTCCATCCATTTCAATATCTTTCCTGTAATTCCATGGGCTCTCATCTTATTAAGCAGCCTCTTATGCGGCACCTTATCGAAGGCCTTTTGAAAATCCAAATACACAACATCCACAGCCTATCCCTTGTTAATCTTATTCGAGATTACCTCAAAAAATTCCGATAGGTTGGTGAAGCAGGATCTTCCCATCGTGAAAACGTGCTGGCTTGGGCCTATCTTGTCATGCACCTTGAGTTATTTTATAACCTCGTCCTTGAGGATCGACTCCAATAACTTTCCAACTACCGATGTCAGACTAATAGGTCTGTAATTTTCTTTTTGCTGCCTCCCTCCTTTCTTAAACAGCGGAACTATATTTGCGACCTTCCAGAGTGAGTTTTTGGCGTACTTGGTGACACAGCACAAGATAGGACAAAGTCAGCATGGTTTCCTTAAGGGAAAATCTTGCCTGACAAACCGGTTGGAATTCTTTAAGGGTATTACAAGTAGGATGGATAAAGGAGATGCAGTGGATGTTGTATATTTGGACTTGCAGAAGGATTTTGACAAGGTGCCACACATGAGGCTACTTACCAAGTTAAGAGACCATGATATTACAGCAAAGTTAATAACATGGTTAGAGCATTGGCTGATTGGTAGGAGGCAGTGAGTGGGAATAAAAGAATCCTTATCTGGTTGGCTGCAGTGACTGTTCTGTAGGGGTCAGTGTTGGACCACTTTGTTTTATGCTGTATATCAATGAATTAGATGATGGAATAAATGGCTTTGTTGCCAAGTTTGCAGATGATATGAAGCTTGATGGAGGGGCAGGTAGTATTGATGAACCAGGCAGGATGCAGAAGGACTTGGGCCAATTAAGAGAAAGGGCAATGAAGTGGCAAATGAAATACAATATTGGAAAATGTATGGTCATGCACTTTGGTACTAGAAATAAATGTGCAGACTATTTTCTAAATGGGGAGAAAATCCAAAAATCTGAGATGCGAAGGGTCTTGGGATTCCTTGTGAAGAACATCCTAAAGGTTAACTTGCAGATTGAGCTGGTGGTGAGGAAGGCAAATGCAATGTTAGCATTCATTTCAAGAGATCTAGAATATAAGAGCAGGGATGTGATGCTGAGGTTTTATAAGGCACTGGTAAGGCCTCACCTTGAGTATTGTGAATAGTTTTGGGATCCTTATCTAAGAAGAGATGTGCTGGCATTGGAGAGGGTCCAGAGGAGGTTCACAAGGATGATTTTGGGAATGAATAGGTTACCATACGAGGAATGTTTGACAGTTCTGGGTCTGTACTTTCTGGAATTCAGAAGGATGAGGGGGAAATCTCATTGAAACTTTTCGAATGTTGAGAGGCCTAGACAGAGTAGACATGGAAAAGATGGTTCCCATGATGGGGAAGTCTAAGACAAGAGGGCACAGCCTCAGGATAGAGAGACAACCTTTCAAACAGAAGGCTGGAGAGTGGGGCTGAGGAGGAGAAAGAAGAGTCATGATTGAATAGTGGATCAGACTTGATGGGCCAAATGGCTTAATTCTGTTCCTATATCTAATAGTCTTATGGTCTCAAGGGCTTGTTTCATTTCTTGTATGAATTGTACAGCAAGGCCATTATGGCTGGATGAAATAGTGTTGACTTGATGTGCAGAATACTGTTGGTGTCCATAAATACCTTGAACTCTTCAGCCAGGAGTTGTGGGCCATTGTCATTTACAAGCTGCTGAGGAAAGCCAAAACAGTTAAAGATGGAATACAGCTCCTCAATTCATTTTTTTCAGATATAGTGCTCTTCATGATGGCAACCTCGGCCCATTTGCTGAGTACGTACACTGTAAGACCATAAGATCATAAGATAGGAGCAGAGTTAAGCTATTTGGCCCATTGAGTTTTGTCTGCCATTTCATCATGGCCGATCCAATGCTCCTCTCAGCACTAATCTCCTGCCCTCTCCCTGTATACCTTCATGCCCTGACCAATCAAGAATCTATCAACCTCTGCCACTAATATACACAGAGATTTGGTCTTTACAGCTGCCTGTGGCAAAGAATTCCACAGATTCACCTCTCTCTGGCTAAAGAAATTACTTCTCATCTCCATTCTAAAAGGATGCCCCTCTATTCTGAGGCTGTGTCCTCTGGTCCTAGACTCTCCCACTATTGGAAATATCCTCTCTACATCCACTCTGTCAAGCCCTTTCACCACTTGATAGGTTTCAATGAGATCACCACTGATTCTTCTGCCTTCTAATGAATACAGGTCCAGAGCCATCAAATGCTCTTCATATGAGAAGCCATTTTTGTGAACCTCCTTTGAACCCTCTCCAATTTTAGCACATCTTTTCTAAGATAAGGGGCCCAAAACTGCTCATAATACTCCAACTGAGGCCTCACCAGTGCTTTATAAAGTCTCAACATTACATCCTTGCTTTTATATTCCAGTCCTCTTGAAATGATGCTAACATCACGTTGCCTTTTCCTTTGCAACTTACCCCGTTGACTGCAATTTTGCCCTATCAACAGCCTTTCCTCACTATACATTGCCTCTTTTTGTAAACCAACTACCTCATCTTCAGCTCTATTATCCACCTTTCCTGCGATACTTCTTGCATTGAAATATACCATCTGGGAATCTCATTCTCACCCACAGAACCTCCTGTCCTTTCCCTTAACTAACAAATCCCCTCTCACCACAGTGTGCCTCTTCTCCCCCGCTTCCCTTCTGAGTCACAGAGGCAGACTCAGTGCCAGAGACCCGACCACTGTGACTTTCCTCTGTTAGGTCACCTGCTCCCCCCCCCGAACAGTATCCAAAGTGGTTTCCTGTTGTTGAAGGGGATGGCCAAAGGGGTACTCTACACTGGCTCCCCTTTCCCCTTCCTGACTGTCACCCAGATTCTTGCGTCCTGTACCTTGGGTGTAACTACCGCTCTATATGTCCTGTCTATCACTCCCTATGACTAAGAACATGGGGCGTTTTACAGATCCTGCAAAATGTATGTGAGTTCTCTGCCTTGATTCTTCAGACCATTCCCATGGATGCAAAGGAGCAAGTTGAGGAAATGTGGGCAAGTTTTGGCCTTCTCTTTGCTAGCCACCAGAAGCGGCTGCATTCGATGTCTTTCATGAGCATGGCACCACATTCTCCTACACATAGCTTGGCAAGCACTTGCTTTCTGAATGGTGGAGGAATGACAACATGGTAGCTCCATAGTAAACATCCTGCTTAGACTGTGAGCTCCTTTCATCAAGCTTGGTAAGGTTTTCATCCTATTGTTGGCCCTCCTTTCCATTCACAAGTTACCATGTCCACCACTTTACGTAGATCAGGGTCGGTAACTGCATGCTACTGGACTTGCACTGCAGTTATTGAAGCTGTAGATACTTCCTTGAAGTAAAAGATCTGTTTCAGGGATGGCTCTGGAGCTGAGACAGCTAAGAGAAGTTCGAATAGTCCAGAGGTCCCAACCCTGGGGCCCTAGAACTCCTTGCTTAATGGTATTCATCCATGGCATAAAAAAAGTTGTGTACCCTTGGGTCCATCAACATTTGAATGCTGCTCAGACCTCCTATAGTACTGATGCATAGATATTAACATAGCCCAACATTGCATTTGACTAGAAGCCAAGATGGAATGCCTACATAATCGATATCAAGGAGTGACAATGTGTTGTCATGTAAATCGTCAACCAAAGATGAAATGATGGAATTTCTTAACTCAAAAGACAATTATGTGCTTCCCACTCAAACTGAGCACAGAGGCATTCTGAAACAAGAGAAAATCTGCAGATGCTGCAAATCCAATTAAAACACACAAAATGCTGGAGGAGCTCAGCAGGCCAGCCCGTATATAACCATATAACAATTACAGCACGGAAACAGGCCATCTCGGCCCTTCTAGTCCGTGCCGAACTCTGACTCTCACCTAGACCCACCGACCTGCACTTAGCCCATAACCTTCCATTCCTTTCCTGTTGACAAGCTCTCTTCAGGCTCCTCAGAAAGGAGGAGTTAGTGAGCTTTATTGACAATGGAGGATGCGTTCTTGGACCATGAGAGGTCGTGCAAGATGTGCACTTCCAGGTGTTTGAAACTACTCAGTTTCCCCTGCTGTGCCACCAATAAGAGGGATGTGAGTGGAGCAGGTTTTCCTGAAGGCGGTAATCACTTCCTTAGTCTTGTTGACATCGAGGAAGAGGTCATTTGCCTGGCACCAGACCTCAAGTCGTCCACATCCTCTCTGTTGGCCGGCTTATTGTTGTTGATGATAAGCCCCACCACTGTTGTGATATCTGCAAACTTGACAATGTGATTGCTCGGGCATTTGGCCATGTAGTCATGTGTGAGTAGAGCGTCCAGTGGGATCAGCACATGGCCTGGGGTTGGGGGACACCTGATTTGAGGATGATAGGGAGGGAGTGTATTCTGACTGGTTAAGAAATCCTGCATCTAGATGCACAATGGTGTATTTAGACCAATGTAAAGGAATTTGTTCACCAAGGGTCTGTGGGACAATAAATAGTGTTGAATGCTGAACTGAAATCCAGAAACAGCATTCTGGCATTGATAGAAATTGGCATTCTATGGATGTTGTATAGGATGGATGCTTTACCTTTGGGTACGAGATGTCCTTTTGGCAATCTAGATTTCATCCATGCATCTGCACCCCTGCAGCTGCAACCAAATTAGACAACATGTGGAATGTAACATCAAGACTAATTTACCAAGGATTGCAGTGGACAAGTTTAACTAATTTGATCTTGCTTGCTGTTGGGTGGAACAAAGATTAAAAGGCTGCTCAGGATTGCAGTTTTGTTCCATTGATTGAATGCAATCAGTTTATAAAATTATACTTCAGACTAATCTGAATTGTTTGTGCAGCATTCTCCATCATTTCTTCCAAATGGAAAAATGCTGTTGGAACAAATCCAAAGTACTGCTTTCGCAAATATTTCTGAGGAAGGCTGAGTTTTAAGATTTAATATTTGTGTTGTGAATTAAACTTTAAAATTGGTCATTATATTTATTTGTTAGGAGCAAAGATAATTGCCTAAAAGCTGATATGCATTCATGGTTTTTGTAACAATTCGGTCATCAGAACAAAGCATCTTATTCAAGACACTTTGAAGATGTGCGGTGAACGTATCACATTTTCTATCAATAATTTAGCTAATACAATGTTTAGCTGCCTTCAGACTTGGTGAGAGTTTGAATTTCAGTGGCCTTCAGTAAACTGAAAGCTGAACTTGAAGGGAAGTGCAAAATATTCTGCAGTGCAAAGGGATAAAGGAGCCATGAAATGCAATTGGTCTCCCTACAAAGACCAAGCTGTTTCTTCTGTTAATGTAAGCTCGCATTCCAATATCTTAAACTTGGCTAATTACATGCAATGGTATCATCAAGCTGACCTGAAAAATTGTGCAATATTTTGAAATTAAATAGGCCACATTTCAATGGGTTTTATTTCCAATGCTACATTTAGTGCGTAGAGAATCACTTTGTTTTTTTTTAATTTTATTTTTATTTGGATAAGGAGTTCACAATTATCATGTACTTTTTTCACACATATAACCTTTTCCATTTTTTTATATGTATAGAACTACAATTATTTATACATTCTTAAGTACACATTGAGATGATATAAAAGCAAAATAAACATTTAACTAGATAATTATGTACTGTGGTAAATCTAACCTATTAGGCTAAGTAATGAAATTAGTTGTTAAGAAAAATGGTAATAATAGTTTCCATACAACCCTTCTGGACCACTTCCACTGGTCCAAAATGTTGCATACAAGCCTATATACCAACCATTGTAGGTGTTTATATCCCAATTTGTTCGTGCTTGTTCCTGCCCGCAGACATAATTATCCAATCCCTATGTACTTATTTACTTAATTTTTTCATTTTTTTTTATCCCTTTCCCAAATCTTTCCCTTTACTTGTGTTAATTCTCTATTTTCAAAAAAAAAAACCAAACATTTAGACTAGGGGTGCTTATGTTAGCAATATTACTGTGTTGATGAGAAGAGCAATATAAATCATTAGGAGAGTCATCTAAAGTCTGCTCGCATTGGGGTTATATATTCAATCCATTTATTCCAGATTTGATAAAATGTTTCTTTTTTAGTTCTCAGGGAGTAAGTCAACTTTTCCATTTTAAATATTTCCAAGATAATTTCGTACCAATCTTCTAATGTAGGTGGTATTGGATTTAGCCATTTTCTAGTGATTGATTTCTTACTTGCCGCTAAGAGGGCCTGCAGCAACTTTATATCTTCCTTCTGTTCAAGGAACAATACATGCCCCAAATAGAGCGTCTCAAAGTTCAGAGGTATCTGGGACCTAAGTACCTTAACTAATGTTCTATGAATACCTTCCCAAAATAGACTTAATTTAGGGCAATCCCAGAAAATATGAAAATGATTTGCCTCCTTGGAGCCGCACCTTCTCCAACACATCACATTTGTATCTTTATATTTTTCCTGATATGGGGTCTTGAAGTATCTTATAATGTTTTTCCAACAATGTTCACTTTGTTTTTTTAAAAAAATAAGTTGACTAAGTTTCAAGATGCTGTATGTGAATGTCATTCTGAAGGCAAGTTTTCTTGTTTCATAATGTGATCTAGGGTTTTTTCTAGGATACTGAGTCTTCTGGTTTCTAATTTATGACTTAACGAATAGATTTTACACTGCTGTGTTTTTGTAAATATCTTTTGTTCTGTAAAGCGCAGCAACAATATTCATGGTGATTCTGGTAATTAGTTGGGAGAGTGAATTGTTTATACGGTGGATGTATGTATTTATGTGCTCAATGTTCAAAAGTTGTATACATAATTCACCTTAAAATTCTTGTTTCTTGAGTCCATATTGGGAAATTATGGAAGAATTTGTCATCATTAGTTTCTTTTTATGCTGTTGTTTAACAGAATTTGAAAGAGGATCCGAATGGCCAAGGTGATCAAAATATAGGTAAGCACAATAGAAATGGCTAATTGAATAAGAGGCTATCATAAAGGTGGAACTGACCAATCTGTAAACTGTTGTAAGTAGCTCCTTTCAGTGCATCTGTTCTGTATTTTGGTGTGCTCACAAAATACCTCATTGTTCTCTGTATCTATGGAAAAGAGTACAGTCGATGTTTCTGGCCAAGACCCTTCAGCAGGACTGATGAAGTCTGTGGTGTTCTGCCTTGTTTAATATCCTTGATGCAAAAATGATTCAAAGCTGTTCACCCAACTGCTAATGTAAGGGTGCCCCCACACCACAGAGTGATGTATCACAGGCTAATTATATGGGCAATGATGGGTTGATGTGCGTGAGGCTTCAGATTGTGACAAAGCTGTTTTGGCCTTTTTCAAAACTTCTTCACAGTGATCTGTCCACTGCCAGTGTGTTGATTTACTTAAAAGCTCATGAAGTAGTTTCAGCATGGTAGCTAGGTTAGAAACAAGCTTTGCATAGTATGTTAATAGAGCTAAGAAAGAGTTTAATTGGCCTACATGGTCACGGAGCCTCTGTGACTGCCTTCACTTTTGGTGCCTCGTGAATCCCCGAGTTGTCAATCACATGGCCCAAGTATTCAATCGCAGGTCGAAAGAACTCACATGTGTCCCTCCAGACCCTTAGTCCATATTTCTTGCGTGTGTAGTGTAGCATCACGTTTTGTAGGTGCTCATGCTTATTTTTCCCTGTAATGAGTAAGACATCCAAGTAACTGCACCCCTGTCAGTCTACTCAGGATGTGGGCCATTGTTCTCTGATCCAAATAGCACTGCACCCCTGTCAACCTGCTCAGGATCTGGGCCATTGCTCACTGAAAAAGTGTGGGAGCCAAGGTGATGCCAGATGAAGCCTTCCATATCTGAACATTCTTTTGTGAGTTTCTATGGTCAACATAGTGAGTTACTCTGACTCCACATGCATCTGGAAGTACGCGTGACAAAGTTAATCTTGCTAATTCTCTGTCCTCGGCCAATCCAGCAAAAAGGTCATCAATGAGGGGAGGAGGATATTCTTCAGCCATAAGAACTGAGTAAACGGTTACCTTGAAGTTCCCATAAAGCCTTAAAGACCCATCACTTTTTAGGGCAGGAACTACTAGAGTTTCCCACTTACTTACACGTACTGGTTCCAATACCTTACCCTGGACCTGTCTTTCCAATTCAGTCTCTATCTTTGGTTTGAGGACGTATAGAACAAATCTTGCCTTGGGTCCTTTGGGTGTTGTGTTGGGCTCAACAGCTGACTTAACTATGCTTTCTTTCATACTGACAAGTTCTTTGTTTAATACTTCTGTTGTTTCTTCATACTTCTTGTACACCAACACTCCCACAAATCAAGTGCACTTGGTGCCAGTTAAGTTCGAGCTGCTCCAAGCACCAGTGGCTCAGAGGCACTGAATAACAGTGAATAATGTACAGTCGATGATTCATTAATCTCCACTGTAACATGTACCTCTCCCCTAACTGGAGCAAACTCAGCAGTGTAGGTCTTTAAGGTCAACCTTGCCCCTTCTGGTTCAAACGTTCATTTATTATTAAAGAATACAGCTCTGAAATGAGGTGAGATGCTGCAATTTCTCCTTGTAAACTGACTCTGACATCAGTGATACTGGAGCACTTGCGACCACCTGCATCCTCACTGTGGCCCCATCCAACTCAATACCCGTCTTTGTGCCCTGAAAGAGGTAAACCATGCAAAGTTTCTTCAACCACAGTGTGAGAGTCACTCAGCCTGCCCTCAGTATGCTCCATCTTGTTCATATGTTTCTTTCTGTTTCAGCAAAACTCATTTTTCTTTATTACAGTGTTTTCGGTTGACAGTGTCTTTTTACTTTTGCAGTCATATCCAATACGTCCCTTTTTGCTGCAGCTTTGATGCGGTAAATCTTTACACCAGCGTTTTTTTGCCAGATGGCCGGTTTTGCCACAACGGTAACATTGATTCCCAATAGGAATCTTATTCTAAAAGTCAGTAAAAACTTTATGAACTTGGGAAGATGCACTTAGTAGCTGTGCTTCTTTAGCTGCCATCTCCATTGACGTAATACTATCACAGTCAGAAGAATTGAAACTCGAATATTATCTGAAATTTGATTTGTCAGTGCAAAATATTCAAATATTTCAGTATGTGAACTCCAATGCTCTGTTGTTTCATCATACTTCCAAACATTGTTGCCAGTTCAAACTCAATCATGTTCCAGGAAAGTTAATGAGTCTTATCCACCTCTCACTCTCCCTCTCTTACTTGTTTCATTTAACTGTCCCGCTCTGGTTTTCTCTCGCAGATTCTTCTCTCATGCGCTTCGGGCGGCCATTTTCTTTTCAGTCACCCACATTACATAGCGATATAAAGCCAGCGTTGCACACGGACTTTTCTTGCTGAAAGGAACAAAACAATAAGTATCAAATGAGAACTTTCTACCTCATCGCCAGTTGTTATGTTGTGATGCTGGGAAGCCAGGTGGCCTTGAATAAAACACACGGGAGATGGAGAGGTGAGAAACAAATGTGCTGCTGTTAATTTTTCTTGTAAGTCATTTAACCAAAATATATAACACACGGGGAAGTTTACCAGCAACTCACAAGGGTCAAATTATACATGATTACATAACATAACACTTATATCAAATCTTCCCTCACACCTCCCTATTCCAAGGAGAATAATCCTCATTTAACCGATATAATATGAATGCTGATCTCCGATACATATCAGAATCAGAATTAGGCTTAATATCACTGGCATATGTCATGAAATCTGTTGTTTGTAACAGCCGTGCATTATAATACATGAAAAACTATGAATTAGAATAAATATATACAGTATATGCAGATAGGAAGTGCAACACGAGAGCAAAAATATAGTGTGGTAGTGTTCATGGGTTGGTTTATTGTCTGTTCAGAACTCTAACGGCAGAGGAGAAGCTGCTCCTAAACTGTTGAGTGTATACTCTCAAGCTCCTGTACCTCCTCCTTGAGGGTAGCAAAGAGCAAAGAGCATGTCCTAGGTTGGAGGGGTGGGTCCTTAATGATTGATCTTGCCTTTTTGAGGCATCACATTTTGACAGTGTCCTCAGTGCTGAGGAGGCAAGTTCCCATGATGGAGCGGGCTGAGCTTGCAACCCTCTGCAACTTTTTCTAGTCCTGTGTAGTGCCCCCTCCATACCAAGCAGTCATATAACCAATTACAATACTCTCTACGGCACATCTGTAGAAATTTCCTCGAGGCCTTGGGGACACACTGACTCTCCTCAAACTCCTAATGAAATATAGCTGCTGTCATGCCTTCTCTGTAATTGCATCAATATGTTGGCCATGATAGATCTTTAGGAATGTTGACACTCAGAAAGTTGAAACTTCTCCACTTCCTTTCCACTTCTAATCCTTCCATGAGGATTGGTGTGTGTTCTCTCAACCTCCCCTTCCTGAAGTCTACAATCAATTCCTTGGTCTTACTGATGTTGACTGCAAGGTTACTGTTGCAACATCGCTCAACCAGCTGATCTATCTCACTTCTGTATGCCTCCACATCACCATCTGAGATTCTGCCAACAAAAGTTGTGGCACTGGTAAATTTACAGATGCTAGTTAAGCTGTGCCTATCCACACAGTCTTGGGTGTAGCGAGAGTACAGCAGCTGGCTAAGCACACATCCTTTTCAGCGGGAGGTGGTACTATTTCCAATCTGCACCAGCTGTGGTCTCCTGATGTGGAACTCAAGGATCCATTTGCAGATGGAAGTACAGAGGCCCAGGTTTTGAAGCTTGTTGATTTGTACTGAGGGTATGGAAGTATTGAAAGCTAAGCTGAAATTAATAAACAGTTGTCCAGGTGTATCAGGGCTGAGTGGAGAGCCAGTGCAATTGCATCCACTGTAGACATATTGTGCTGAAGGGCAAACTGCAGTGGGTCCAGGTCTGTGCTTTGGCAGGAACTGATTCTGGCCATGACCAACTTGTTAAAGCACTTCATCACAGTAGATATGACAGCAACAGGGTGACCACATTCAGGCAGCTCACTCTGATCATCTTGGGCACTGACATGACTGACACCCTTTTGAAGCAGGTGGGAACCTCCGACTGCAGCAGTCAGAGTTTGAAGATGTCCTTAGACACTCCCACCAGTTGGTTGGCACAGGTTTTCAAGGCCCTACCAAGTACACAAGCAGGGGCTGATACCTTCGGAGGGTTCACCCTCGTGAAAGATATTCTGGTGCCAGCCTCTGGGACAGATATCACATGGTTGCCAGATGCTGCAGAGATTTGGACAGGTGTAATTTTATTCTCCCTTTCAAAGTGTGCATAAAAAATTTTGAGCTTATCTGGGAGTGAAGCATTACAGCTATTCATGATGTTAGGTTTTGGCTGGTAGGTTTTTGCTTGCAAACCCTGCCAGAAATAATGTACATTTGAATCCATCTCAAAAAACAATCTGAATTGTTAACCTGCTCTTAAAATAGCCCTTAGTAGGTCGTACCTGGACTTCTTGTACAGTTCTGGATCACTGGTCCTGATCACCATAGATCTAGCCCTCAGCAGACTGTGAATCTTCTGGTTCATCCATGGCTGAGTATGTGCAGTACGTTCTCGAAGGCACACACTCAACCACACAGGTCTTAATGAAGCTGTTGACAACTGCAGCGTATTTACTCACATTCAAGGGTGAATCGCTAATATTGTCCTGGTCCATTGATTCAAAGCAGCCCTCCACCTCCCTTGATGATGCATTCATGGACCTCACCACGGGTGTTGTGGTCCTCAGACTCTAGATGAATATTGGGAGTAGAAGTACAGCCAGGTGATCAGAAATGCCAATGTGTGGCATGTAATGGTACGGTAAGTGTTCTTGATGGTAGTTCAAAAGTGTCAAGTGTGTTGGCTCCTTGCTTCCACTTGTGATATGTTGGTGGTAGTTGATCAGAGACTTCTTCAAGCTGGCCTGGTTGAAATGCCCCCACAATGATAGGGAAGGCATCGGAGTGCCCTTTCTGTGACTGCTGAAGCTTAGCTCCTCATTGTCCGTCTGACATTAGCCAGGGATGCCATACCATGACCTGGATGATGGCAGAAAACCTCCTCAACAGATAAAACAGATGACAGTTTTTATTGGTTGGGTGAGCATGACTGAAATAGAACAGCCATATCTGTGCACTACAATGAGTTAATCATTAAAGCACACTCCACTCGTACCTTTAAGAGACTATGTTGCTCTGTCCATGTGGTGCATGGTGAAGGCCTCGGGCTGTGGCACTGCATCCTAAATAGTAGAAGTGAGCCACGTTTTTGTGATGCAAAGTACATAGCAGTTGCTGATGTCCCTCTGGTACTGCAATCTTGTTCTGTGACAAAAATAAACCAATTTCAATTCCAATTCCAATATTGGTCTCATAACATTCCTCTGTGGTCTCTGCAAATCCCTGGACCCTTTCAAGATGTGGTGTCCAATACTGGTTGAATACTGCAGCTGAGGTGTAAAAAGTGCTTTGTAAACTTTGCGAGTATCTCTTATGGGTAGGTTTAATGCAGCACACTCACTGGCATTGTATCTTTAAGGACACACTTTAGTTTTGTAGAATTTATGATAATATTATAATTGGATAAACAAGAGGTGGTCAACAAACTTCCATGGAATTTCTCTTCTGTTGTAGCTAAAAAAATACTTTCAAAAGAAAGCCGAGTATTCAAATTTTCTGACACAGTCATTTAGAGGAAGGTACATATTAACGATGTCCTTGTCTGCACATCCAGACACAGCAGCTGTTTTACAAATGGACACCGACAGCATTGCTGATCTATTGCTCAATAGGATTCCTTCAAGTTAATGGAAGTGGTTTTGTTTAATCAAACTACTAAGTTTTTATCTTATTAAGTCATTCAGCAATTGCAAAGAATGCCTGATACATTGAGTTGTAAAATTTGCTCATGTAAGAAAAAAAGGGTCAACTATCTCCTTTGATGGAGGAATAAACAAAACATACAAAGTAATATTTATAATGCATATGAGCAGTAGGGTTAGGTCAGGTGCAATGACTGTTTGGTATTGCCAATCAAACAAGCAAAGTTAGAGATTTACAGTGGCAGAAGTGGGCTATGAGTTAAAAGATGATGTTCAGGCAGTCAGCTGCTAATGAATTACAAGTGGGCCATTTTAATTGGACCTGTGGATGAACAGCAAGATTCAAGTCTAAATGCAATCATTATTCTAACATTTCTTTATGAATGCAATATTTTGTAACCTAGTAACAACACTTCAAAGGCTGGAGAGGCACCAGGAACTTCTCTCTTTGCATAATTGGGAGGATTGCTCCATTAGTTCCAATATCCTCACTGAAAGCAGTCTCAGCAGCCGTAGAATAATGATCCTCATGCACTGTGTTTCTCTGCTCATTGTGTAGGAATGGCAAATCCTGCATATCTAGGTCGTGCTAGAAGAGCTACCCAATTATGATCCCATTTCCCCGTTCTTTCCTCCACTGTCCTGCTTTCAGCAGTCATGTCTAATTCCTTTGAACATCCCTGCAGCACCTGCTTCCACCGTTCACTCAATTCTCAATTCATCCACAGCCAGAGGAAATATCATAAAGGTAGGCAGATGTAATCACCATCAAGAGGAGCTATCTGCCCACTAACTAAATGATAGAACATCATTCATCTGACAGTGGCCCTATCTGAGACGAAGCACTCTGCCTCAAAGCCGGAAAGGCAGAGAGAGGAAAGAATTCGCACCCAGGAGGCAGCTGACCAGTTCGAAAATACTTTCCACTGGTCAACTGCAAGTGAAATTGTGCTTTTGTGAATCTCAGGAACCTTCTGTAATTTGTGGTGTGGATAATCTCTGATCAAGCCTCTACTGGGTCGAGAACCCCTGGGGAAAAATCGAGCAAGCAATTTGTTGCAAAGATTTTGCTGCTAGGGAATGCAGCTCTGAAAATACATGAAGCATTTAGATATCAGCATGTCAGCACATGCACCTTGCATTACACCGTACAATAGCAGGATGCAGAAATGACTGAATCCTATTAGCAATCTGGTTTTTCCAGATCCAGAATAAAAGCTGTGTAGAGATTATTGTAAACTAATTGACCTGTCAGAGGCTGATGCTTCATGTGAGAGGTGCTTGAAAAGCTAGGAGACCAGAAGTTTAAGATGAGTATGGATCTGAGGAATTGTTATTGACAATTCAAGATCAGAGTGAAAAGCTAAGAGACCAAAAGTTTTAGATGAGTATGGATCTGAGGAATTGTTGTTGACATTTCAAGATCAAAGTGCAAGCTTCCTTTGTTACACCACCAGGGCCACCAGAAGAGTCATGGCTTTTGGGATGACAATCTGGCAAATTCCAACAGGTTATACATTCCATCCTTGCAGGAGTGGGGAATGTAGTTTACGAAATGCGGAACATAACCACTTATGGCAGGAATAAAGCCTTATTAACCTGGTGACCTGGCTAAGCAAAGCAGTGTGATTGGTTGGCAGTTAAACCAGAATGGCATTGTTTTTTAATTGTACAGTATGTTCAACATGGGAATGGGAAGGGCACGACGTATATTCCAGCATATCCTGTGTGGATGAGAGTGTGCCCTTGAGAATATACGGGACATGCCCAAACCTAAAGCCTTGGATAAACCAGGAGATACGTAGTCTACCAAGGTCTGGATCTATGGAATTGACGACTGGTGATGCACAGCAATACAGGAAATTCAGGTATGACCTACGGAAGGCTATTTTAAGAGCAATAAAACAATTCTGATGAATTTTATGATGGAATCAGATGCAGGGTTTACAGGCCATTCCCTCCTACAAGGAGAAACCTAACACCATGAATGGTTGTGATGCTTCACTCTCAGATGAGCTAAGTACTTACATCTGTGTGGATCCCTGCACCCTGTAATCTCCATCTCGAAGACCAATGTCAGAGTATCCTTCATGAGGGCCAACCTTTGCAAGGTATCATGCCCTAATGGTGTACATGGCAGGGCACTGAAAACCTGTTGCAACCAACTGGCATAGGTTTAAGGGTACCTTCAATTTCTCACTCTGCAGTCAGAGGTTCTGACTTGCTTCAAAAGGGCAACAATCATACCAGTGCCTAAGAAGAGCACGTCGAGTTTCCTGAACAACTGTCGCCCAGTTGCACTCACTGTGATGAAGTGCTTTGAGAGCTTTGCTATGGCCAGAAAAAGACTCCTGCCTAAGCAAGGACCGGGACTCACTACAATTTGCCTTTTGCCACAATATGTCCACAGTGGATGCAGTCTCATTAGCTCTCACTTGGCATTGGATCATCTGGACAATAGTAATGCTGTTGTTTATTGATTATAGCTCAACGTTCAACTCCATCATACCCTCAGGACTAATTAACAAGCTCCAAAACCTGCACCTCTGTACCAACCTCTGCAACTGGGTCTTCCTTATCGGGAGAGCACAGTCGGTGCAGATTGGAAATAACATCTCCTTGCTGACAGTCAACACTGGCGCACCTCAAGGATGTGTAATTAGCTCACTGATCTACTCTCTCTACACCCACGACTGTGTGACTAGCTACAGGTCAAATTTCAACTGTAAATTTGCTGCTGCCACAACTAGTGTTGACAGAATTTCAGATGGTGACATGAAGGCAAACAGGAGTGAGATAGATCCGCTGGTTGAGTGGTGTCACAGCAACAATCTTGCAGTCGGCATCATAGAAACAGAGGAAACTGACAGCACAATACAGAACATGTACTTACTTTAGAAATTACCCAGAGTTACCCACAGCCCTCTATTTTTCTAAGCTCCATGTACCTATCCAGGAGTCTCTTAAAAGACCCTATTGTTTCTGCTTCTACCACCATTGCCAGCAGCCCATTCCACACACTCACCACTCTCTGTGTAAAAAACTTACCCCTGACATCTCCTCTGTACCTACTCCCAAGCACCTTAAACCTGTGCCCTCTCGTGTTAGCCGTTTCAGCCCTGGGAAAAAGCCTCTGACTAGCCACATGATCAATGCCTCTTATTATCTTGTACACCTCTATCAGGTCACCTCTCATCCTCAGTTGCTCCAAGGAGAAAAGGCTGAGTTCACTCAACCTATTCTCATAAGGCATGCTCCCCAATCCAGGTAACATCCTAGTAAATCTCCTCTGCACCCTTTCTATGGTTTCTACGTCCTTCCTACAGTGAGGCGATCAGAAATGAGCACAGTACTCCAAGTGGGGTCTGACAGGGTCCTATATAGCTGCAACATTACCTCTCGGCTCTTAAACTCAATCCACAGAGTCAACCCGCACAGCTGCTTTGAGCGTCCTATGGACTCGGACCCCAACATCACTTTGATCCTCCACACTGCCAAGAGTTTGACAATTAATACTATATTCTGCCATCATATTTGACCTACCAAAATGAACCACTTCACACTTATCTGAGTTGAACTCCACCTACCACTTCTCAGCCTAGTTTTGCATCCTATCAATGTCCCACTGTAGGCTCTGACAGCCCTCCACACTATCCACAATACCCCCAACCTTTGTGTCATCAGCAAATTTACTAACCCATCCCTCCACTTCTTCATCCAGATCATTTATAAAAATCACGAAGAGAAGGGGTCACAGAACAGACCCCTGGGAGGCATACTGCTGGTCTCCGACCTCCATGCAGAATATGACCTGTCTACAACCGCTCCTTGCTTTCTGTGGGCAAGCCAATTCTGGATCCACAAAGCATGATCCCCATGGATCCCATGCCCACTTACTTTCTCAATAAGCCTTGCATGGGGTACCTTATCAAATGCCTTGCTGAAAACCATATACACTACATATATTGCTCTACCTTCATCAATGTGTTTAGTCACATCCTCAAAAAATTCAATCAGGCTCATAAGACATGACCTACCTTTGACAGAGCCAAGCTGACTATTCCTAATCATGTTATGTGTCTCCAAATGTTCATTAATCTCGCCTCTCAAGATCTTTTCCATCAATTTACCAACCACAGAAGTAAGACTCACTGGTCTATTATTTCCTGGGCTATCTCTACTCTCTTTTTTGAATAATTGAACAACATCTGCAACCCTCCAGTCCTCCGGAACCTCTCTCGCCCCCATTGATGATGCAAAGATCATTGCCAGTGTCATGGTCCGGTCCGTGAAGTCCGTGTTCCGGTTCACAGTCCAGTCCATGGACTCCGGACTCCGGCTCTTCCGGCTGTCCCTTGTTTCAGTTGGGCTTAATCATAGGCACCTGATGCTCGTCTTGGGGCTGGGGAAATAAGTGGCCCTGGGTTCAAGGGTGGTTGCTGGTTTGTCTTGTCAGTATCCTGTCCTTGCCTCTGTGAGGTAAGTCAGGCTGTCCTTGCTGTTACCCTGCGGCTGGATCTGTCCCTTCCTGTCCTTGCCTCTGTTGGGTAAGCCAGGTTGTTTTTGCCATTACCCTGAGTCTGGACTGTTCCCTTCCCTTTCCCTTCTGCCTGGAGCCTTTGGCTGCAACCTGTGCCTGGAGCCTTGCCCACAACCTTGTCAAGTTCTACCACCGGAGTGAGACTGGAGCCTTGCTCTGTTTAGAAAAGGAGCTCTCTATCATTGAGTTGGAACTGTCTCTGTGTCCATGCCTTCACTAGGTAGGTCTGGCTGTTTGCTGCTACCTAGTGTTGGGAACAGTCTCGTCGTGTTCAGCATTCTGTGTAGAGTCCTGGCCCCAAGTCCTGTTCCCAAGGAGGGGTCCTGGCTGTGTTCCATGTCCCTGTGTTCCCGTCTCTCAAGTCCAAGGCTCTGTGTTCCCATGCTCCAGACCAAGGCTCTGTGTTCCTGTCCTCCCCAAGACCAAGGCTCTGTGTTCTGCACTCTTGTTGTCCCGAGTCCAAGGTTCCGAGGTTCCTGTCATCCCAAGTCCAAGGCTTGGCTGTTCCTGAGTACCAAGTCAAGGCTTCGTGTTCTCATCCTGTCCATGTGCTTCATCCTGTACTGGAGTTCCCTCGTCTTGCCCAGGAGTCTCTTGTTCTGTCCTGTAGCCTCACCCAGTCCTGTCTCCCAAGACCGTGTCACGTCTTCGCATAGTTTCGGAGTCCGAGCCTGAGTCAAGATCCAGGTTCTGGGTCCTTATCCAGTCTCTGGCTTGGAGTCCGAACCCAGGCCTCGTCATACCCTCACCTCAAAGAACCCAGGCCTTGTCATGCCCTTGCCTTGAAGAACCCAGGTCTCATCATGTCCTCGCCTCGAAGAACCCAGGTCATGTCCAGTCCAGTAGCCACGTCATGTCCTCGCCTAGTTCTGGAGTCCGAGCCCGAGTCAAGACCCAAGTTCTAGGTTTGTCCAATCTCTGGCTCAGAGTCCAAGCCCAGGCTCCTAGTTCCCAGTTCCTTGTCTTGGTCCCGCTTGCCTAGCCAATGTCCTAGACCAAGTTTGTGTTCTTGTCCCAGCTCCTAGTCTGCGTCCAGTCGTGTTCCTAACTCTAGTCTCAAGTCCTGTCCTGTTCCTAGTACTTCAGTGTCTGCATCTTGCATTTGGGTCCGCTCAAAGTGCCCCCCCCTCCATTTGACAGCCAGAGGCTCAGCAATCCCCTCCTTTGCCTCCCACAGTAGCCTGGGGTACATCTTGTCCGGTCCCGGTGACTTATCCAACTTGATGCTTTCCAAAAGCTCCAGCACATCCTCTTCTTTAATGTCTATATGCTCAAGCTTTTCAGTCTGCTGTAAGTCATCCCTACAATCCCCAAGGTCCTTTTCTGTAGTGAATACTGAAGCAAAGTATTCATTAAATACCTCTGCTGTCTTCGGTTCCGTACATACTTGCCCACTGTCACACTTGATAGGTCCTATTCTCTCATGTCTTATCCTCTTGCTCTTCACATACTTGTAGAATGCCTTGGGGTTTTCGTTAATCCTGTCCGCCAAGCCCCTCTCATGGCCCCTTCTGGCTCTCCTAATTTCATTCTCAGTAAGATAAAGGAATTGATTATGGACTTCAGCAAGGGGAAGTTATGAGAACACATACCAATCTTCATCGAGGGATTAGTTGTGGAAAGGTGAATAGGTTTAAGTTCCTGGATGTCAACATCTCTGAAGATATTTTATTTTATCTTTATTTAGAAATACAGTGTGGAACAGGCCCTTTCATCCCAACAAGCTGCACCTCCCAACAACCCACCTATTTAACACTAACCTAATTAACCAACAATTTACAATGACCAATCAACGTACCAACTGGTACAACTTTGGAATGTGGGAGAAAACCGCAGCACCCCCGGAGGAAACACATGCACACACGGGAAAGAAGATAGAAGCTTGTTTACAGAGGACTTTGAAATTGAAAACTGAATTCCGATGCCCCAAGCCGTAGTAGTGTTGCGTTAACTGCTACTCTACCATGACACCCAGTGGCTCGTGCTTGGAGTTCAATCCCGGCATCCCCGGTAAGGAGTCTTTGCCTGTCCTTCCTGTGGATTGCATAGGTTTTCTCTGGGTCCTCCATTTTCCTCCCACAGTCCAGAGATGTACCAGGCAGGATAATTAGCCATTGTAGATTGTCCTGTGATGAGGTAAGGGATGAACTGGGGTTGGCATGGGTTGCTGGGTGGAGCAGCTCAAAAAAAAAACAAAGAGGTGCATAATAGGTAGATTTCTGAATGGACATTGAACCATGTACACTACCTCACTATCTTTTTTTCTTTTTCCATTACCTTACCTTTCTTTTGCTTTCTTTTTCCATTACCTTACCTACTTATTTAATTTATTTATATATATATATATATATATACAGGGTGTAGCACCTGCTTGGACCCCTGACCAGGGTCACACGAAGCCACAGGGAGCAGGTGGATGGACGTATGAGCAGTTGCTGCAGATCGCAAGTCCTGGTTATGCAATCACTAATGCCAGGCAGATAATACTGATGATGCCTGGGGTCACCCGTCCAGAAGAAGGCAATGGCAACACATTTCCGTAGAAAAATTTGCCAAAAACAAGTTATTTAATGTATTGCAATGTACTGCTGCCACAAAGCAACAAATTTCACAATATCTGCTAGTGATATAAACCTGATTTTGTTTCTGATTCAGCACTGGTAAGAGACACTGACATCTCGCCCCTACAAGGGTACCCATCTATCTTCCAATGTAACCTCACGGGTAGAAGTCATATCTCTGCCTCACAACAAATTATCCCAGACTGTTTTTTTGGAATGAGGTGAGTCACTGAGAGCAAGATCTTCTCATGGGTCATTTAGGACTTCTTTGCAGACTCAAGTCAACCACACTGCATCTGTATGGGGGAGGCTATAATGTCGGAGGGAAAATGTCAAAAGCTATCAGCAAAGCTTTGAAAAGGGAAAATAATCAGCTATGTAATTGGGCATGCAACATCACTGAAAAATGCCATAAGACATAAGATCATTAAACATAGGAGCAGAATTTCAATCCAATTCTCCTGCCCTCTCCCCATAATATTTAACATCCTTACTAAACAAGAAACTGTCAACCTCTGCTTTAAATATAGAGTCATAGACCTTCAGCCCATCTAGTCCACACTGAACCACTTAAACTGCCTAATCCCATCGATCTGCACCTAGACCATAGCGCTCAACACTCCTATCATCCATGTACTTATCTGAAGCATTGAAATCAAGCTTGCATGCACCGCCTGTGCTGGCAGTTCGTTCCACTGTGTCATGATTTCACTCATGTTCCCCTTAAACTTTTCACCTTTCACATTTAACCCATGACCCCAGTGGAACAAGCCTGCTTGCATTTACCCTATTTATACCCCTGATAATTTTGTATTATTCTATCAAATCTCCCCTTAATCTTCTATGTTCCAAGGAATAAATTTCTAACCTATTCAATTTCTCCTTATAATTTAGGTCTTCTAGCCCCAGCAATATCTCTACTCTTTCACTCTTATTTACATATTTCCTGTAGAGAAAGCTGCACACAATATTCCACATCAGGCCTCACCAACACCTTATACAATTCCTGTACTCAGTACTTTAATCTACGAAGTCCAATCTGCCAAGGCTTTCTTTAGGACCCTATCGATCTGTGACACCACTTTCAATGAAATATGAACCAGCATTCCCAGAGCTCTTTTTCTTTCACACTACTCAGTACTCTACCGTTCACTGTGTAAGAATTACCCTGGATGGTCTTCCCAATGTACAACACCTCACACTTGTCTGCATGGAATTCCATCTTCCGTCTGTAACACACGCCCTTACACTTCCTCCCTCACCAGCATTCAGGGCCCCAAACAGTCCTTCCAGGTGAGGCGACACTTCACCTGTGAGTCGCCTGGGGTGATATACTGCGTCCGATGCTCCCGATGTGGCCTTCTATATATTGGCGAGACCCGATGCAGACTGGGAGACCGTTTCGCTGAACACCTACTCTCCGTCCACCAGAGAAGGCAGGATCTCCCAGTGGTCACATATTTTAATTCCACGTCCAATTCCCATTCTGATATGTCTATCCACGGCCTCCTCTACTGTCAAGATGAAGCCACACTCAGGTTGGAGGAATAACACCTTATATTCCGTCTGGGTAGCCTCCAACCTGATGGCATGAACATCGACTTCTCTAACTTCCATTAATGCCCCTCCTCCTGTTCTTACCCCATCCCTTATTTATTTATTTATTTATTCCTTTTTTTTGCTCTCTCTGTCCCTCTCACAATAACTCCTTGCCTGCTCTCCATCTTCCTCTGGCGCTCCCCTCCCCCTTTCTTTCTCCCTAGGCCTCCTGTCCCATGATCCTCTCCCTTCTCCAGCCTTGTATCCCTTTTGCAAATCAACTTTCCAGCTCTTAGCTCTATCCCTCCCCCTCCTGTCTTCTCCTATCATTTCGGATCTCCCCCTCCCCCTCCCACTTACTGTCTCTTCTTTCAGTTAGTCCTGACGAAGGGTCTCTGCCCGAAACGTTGACTGTGCTTCTTCCTATGGATGCTGTCTGGCCTGTTGCGTTCCACCAGAATTTTGTGTGTGTTGCTATTTTTCAGCCTATTTTCAAAGCTGGTTTGATAGCCTTCCTTGCTGTCCACTGCACCCCCAATCTTGGTGACAGCCGCACATTGGCTGATCCAGTTAGTCACATTATCATCCCGATCATTGATACAGATGACAAACACCACGGACCCAGCATCGGTCCCTATGGGTCTCCACCAGTCACAGGCCTCCAGTCAGAGAGGTAGCCATCTATTACCACTCTCTGGCTTCTCTCACATCTACTACCTCATCTTAAATACCAAGTGACTGATCTTCCTGAGCAACTTCCTATGCAGAACCTTGTCAAATGCCTTGGAAAAGCCCATGTAGACACATCCACTGCTTTGCCTTCATCAACATTCCAGGTAACTTCCTTGAAAAACTCTACAACAATGGTTAGACTCGACCTACCATATATGAAGACATACTGACTATCCCTAATTAGTCCACGTCTATCCAAATATTCAAAAATGTGGTCCCTTAGAATACCTTCCAATAACTTTCCCACCATTGATGTTAAGATCACCGGCCTATAATTTCCTGATGTATTTTAGAGCCTTTCTTAAACTGCAGAACAACATTAGCTATCCTCCTATCCTCTGGTGCATCACCTGATGCTAAGGATGATGTAAGTATCTCTATTAGGGCCCTGGCTATTTCTGCACTTACCTCTCACAGGGTCCGAGGGAACACCTTGTCATGCCAGGGGATTTATCCATCCTAATTTGTCTCAAGACAGCAAACACCTCCTCCTCTGTAATCTGTATAGAGTCCATGAAGTCGATGCTGCTTTGCCTCTCTTCTATAGACTCTGTGTCTATCTCCAGAGTAAATACGGATGCAAAAAATCCATTTAAGATCTCCTCCATCTCTTTTGACTCCACATATGATTACCATTCTTATCTTCCAGAGGACCAATTTTGTCCCCTGCAATCCTTTTGCTCTCAACATATCTGTAGATTCTCCTTCACCTTGTCTGCTATGGCAACCTTATGCCTTCTTTTCGCTCTTCTGATTTATTCTTAAGTGCTGTCTTGCATTTCTTATATCCACAAGCACCTCATTTGTTCCTACCTGTCTATGCCTGCTATACACCTCATCTTTTTTGAAAGCATGACCTCAATATTTCTTGAAAACCATAGTTCCCTAAACCTGTTATCTTTTCCTTTTATTTTGACAGGCACAGATAAACTTTGTACTCTCAGAGTTAAACTTTTGGAGGCCTCCCACTTACCAAGTACACCTTTGCAAGAAAACAGCCTGCTCCAATGAACTCTTGCTGGATCCTTTCTGATACTATCAAGACTGGCCTTTCTCCAATATAGAATCTCAATCCACAGAACAGACAGACTAGACTTTAGGAGGAGGAAGCCAGAAGTTCATGAGAAAATCTTCATCAGAGGATCAGAGGTGGAGAGGTTCAGCATCTTGAAATTCCTCAGTTTTATTACTTCCGAGGACCTATCCTGGGCCCGGTACAGAAGTGCAATTACGAAGAAAGTACGGCAGAGCCTCTACTTCCTTAGGAGTTTGAACACCACCAGGTTCAGGAGTAGTTCCTACCCCTCAACTATCAGGGCTTTTAACTGAAGGAGATAATTTCACTCATCTTCACTTGCCCATCATTGAGCTGTTCCCTCAACCTATGGATTCACTTTCAGGGACTCTTCCTCTCATGTTCTTGATATTTATTGCTTATTTGTTTATTATTATCATTATTTTTTCTTTTTGTATTTCGCAGTCTGACTGAATGCTCGAGGTTGTGTGGTCTTTCTCTGATTCTATTGTGGTTATAATTCTATTATGGATTTATTGAGTATGCCTGCAAGAAAATGTATATATAAACATAGAAACACAGAAAACCTACAGCACAATACAGGCCCTTTGACCCACAATATTGTGCCGAACATGTCCTTACTTTAGAAATTACTCAGGGTTACCCATAGCCCTCTATTTTTCTAAGCTCCATGTACCTATCCAGGAGTCTCTTAAAAGACCCTATTGTTTCCGCCTCCACTACCATTGCCGGCAGCCCATTCCACACTCTCAGCACTCTCTGCTTAAAAAAACTTGCCCCTGACATCTCCTCTGTACCTACTTCCAAGCATCTTAGAACTGTGCCCACTTATGCTAGCCATTTCAGCCCTCGGTACTATCCACACGATCAATGCCTCTCATCATCTTATACACCTCTATCAGGTCGCCTCTCAGCCTCCATCGCTCCAAGGAGAAAAGGACATGCACCCCGATTCAGGCAACATCCTTGTAAATCTCCTCTGTACCCTTTCTATGGTTTCCACATCCTTCTTGTAGTGAGGCGACCAGAGCTGAGCACAGTACTCCAAGTGGGGTCTGACCAGGGTTCTATATAGCTGCAGGATTACGTATCAGCTCTTAAACTCAATCCCACGATTGATGAAGGCCAATATACCGTACGCCTTCTTAACCACAGAGTCAACCTGTGTAGCAGCTTTGGGCATCCTACGGACTGGAACCCCAAGATCCCTTTGATCCTCCACACTGCCAAGAGTCTTACCTTTAATACTATATTCTGCCATCATGTTTGACCTATCAAAATGAACCACCTCACACTTATCTGGATTCGACTCCATCTGCCACTTCTCAGCCCAGTTTTACATTCTATCAATGTCCCGCTGTAACATCTGACAGCCCTCCACACATCCCACAACACCCCCAACCTTTGTGTCATCAGCACATTTACTAACCCATCACTCCACTTCCTTATCCAGATCATCTATAAAAAGTCATGAAGAATAGGGGTCCCAGCACAGATCTCTGAGGCACACCACTGGTCACCGACCTCTATGCAGAATATGACCCATCTACAACCACTCTTTGACTGCTGTGGGCAAGCCAGTTCTGGATCCACAAAGCATTATCCCCTTGGATCCCATGCCTCCTTACTTTCTCAATAGGCCTTGTATAAAGTACCTCATCAAATGCCTTGCTGAAATCCATATACACTACATCTACGGCTCTACCTTCATCAATGTGTTCAGTCACATCCTCAAAACATTCAATCAGGCTCATAAGGCATGACCTGCCTTTGACAAAGCCATGCTGACTATTTCAAATCATATTATGCCTCTCCAAATGTTCATAAATCCTGCCTCTCAGGATCTTCTCCATCAACCTACCAATCACTGAGGTAAGACTCACTGGTCTATAATTTCCTGGGCTATCTCAACTCCCTTTCTTGAATAATGGACAACATCTGCAATCCTCCAATCCTCCGGAACCTCTCCCATCCCCACTGATGATGCAAAGATGATGCCAGATAATGTAAAAATCACCTCCTCCCTTGCCTCCCACAGTAGCCTGGGATACTGGTTTCCCTGAGAACATCTGTTTCCAATTTATGCTTCCAAGTTCCTGCCTGATAGCCTCATATTTCCCCTTACTCCAATTAAACGCTTTCCTAACTTGTCTGTTCCTATCCCCCTCCAAAGGTATGGTAATGGGGATGGAATTGTGATCACTATCTCCAAAATGCTCTCCCACTGAGAAACCTGATACCTGACCAGGTTCATTTCCCAATACCAGATCAAGTACAGCCTCCCCTCTTGTAGGCTTATCTACAATTTGTGTCAAAAAACCTTCCTGAACACACCTAACAAACTCCACCCCACCTGATCCCCTCGCTCTAGGGAGATGCCAATCAATATTTGGGAAATTAAAATCTCCCACGACAACAACCCTGTTATTATTTAAGAGGGAGTTAGATATGGCCCTTGTGGCTAAAGGGATCAGGGGGTATGAAGGGAAGGCTGGTACAGGGTTCTGAGTTGGATGATCAGCCATGATCATACTGAATGGCAGTGCAGGCTCGAAGGGCCGAATGGCCTACTCCTGCACCTATTTTCTATGTTTCTATGTTTCCAGAATCTGTCTCCCTACCTGCTCCTCGATGTCCCTGTTGCTATTAGGTGGTCTATAAGACACACCCAGTGGAGTTATTGACCCCTTCCTGTTCCTAACTTCCACCCACAGAGACTCCCTATACAATCCCTCCATGACTTCCTCCTTTTCTGCAGCCGTGACACTATCTCTGATCAACAGTGCCACACCCACATCTCTTTTGCCTCCCTCCCTGTTCTTTCTGAAACATCTAAAGCCTGGCGCTCGAAGTAACCATTCCTGTCTCTGAGCCATCCAAGTCTCTGTAATGGCCACAACATCATAGCTCCAAGTACTGATCCATATATGTTGACATATATGTATTTTGATAATAAATTTACTTTGAACTTTGGACTTTGAACTTTTTAACAAAACTGCTAACAATGCTCCAAGTGTGGTCTGACCAGTGCCTTATAAAGCCTCAGGATTACATCCTTGCTTTTATATTCCGGTCCTCTCAAAATGAAAGTTAACATTGATTTTGCCTTTCTACTAACAATTCTGCAATTTACCTTTAGGAAATCCTGCGTGCATACTCCCAAGTCCTTTTGCAGCTCGGCTTTATGAATTTATCCCCATTTAGAAAATAGCCCATTCCTTCATTCCTTCTAGCAAAGTGCATGACCATACACTTCCCTACACTGTATTCCATCTGCCACCCATTCTCCTAATCTGTCCAAGTCCTTCTGCAGACTTCCTGCTTCCTCAGCACTACTTGCCCCTCCTGCTATCTTTGCATCATCTGCAAACTTAGCCACAAAGCCTTCAATTCTATCATCCAAATCATTGCATATAATGTGAAAAGAATTGGTTCCAACAGCAACTCCTGTGGAACACCACTAGTCACTGGCAGCCAACCAGAAAATGACACCATTTTTTTTCCCACACTTTGCTTCCTGCCAGTCTGCCAATCTTCTATCCATGCTAGCATTTTTCCTGTTATCTAGTTTAGCAGCTTCATGTGTGGCACCTTGTCAAAAACCTTCTGAAAATCCAAGTAAACAACATCCACTGTCTATCTATTGTGCAGTGATAACTCATACCGATATAGCAGCCACTGACATTGATGTATAACCTGCCATGCCCAGAATGCCAATACAATATGTGGTATGTGGTATGTGAATGTGCACTAGTTGCAGCATAATTGTGGTGACACATTGAGTAATTAAAAATAATAGCTTCACTGCGATGGCCTATCTGACTGTGAAACATTTAGAGTTAAGTCAAACTTGTTTTGGCAATGATTTTGTAACTCCCAATACCAAACTAAAGATAGAGCACAGAACATCAAACATTATAGTACAACACAGACATAGACCCTTTAGCCCACAATTTTATGCTGTCTCTTTCACCTACTGAGATGAATCTAACTCTTTCATCCTATATAGCTCTCCATTTTACTGTAATCCACATGCCTATCTAAGTTTCTTAAATGCCCCTAATGAAATTGCCTCTAACACCAGACCCCCTGCAGGATGGTTCATGCACTGACAATTCTATCTGTAAAGAACTTGCTTTTGACATCACCCCTATACTTTACATTTATGTCCCCTTGAATTAGCTTTTTCTGCCCTGGGGAGAAAAAAAATCTCTGGCTTACTAACTGATCTATGCCTCTTATCATCTTGAACACCTTTATCAAGTCACCTCTCATCCTCCTTCAATCCAAAGAGAAAATGCTCCAGTTCACTCAACCTATCCTCATAAGGCATTTTTTCCAATCCAGGCTGTATCCTGGTAAATTTCCGCTGTGCTCTCTCTAACATTTCTACATCCTTCCTCTATGAGAGGAATTGAACACAATATTGTGAGTGTGGTCTACGTAGTGCTTGACAGAGCTGCAACATTACCTTATCACTTGAACTCAATCCCCAACTAATGCACCATGCACCTTCTTAAATTGATTCACGTATTGTGATTTTTATCCCATTATGTTTTCTCTTTCAGTGGTTGCGTAGGGAATGGAGGGATGTAGTCTATATGGGTTTGAACTGGAATCAAGTTCAGGACAGACATTGAGGACCAAAGGGCCTGTTGCTTTGCTGTGTCGTTCCATGTTCTATAAATCATGGTCACTTTAGAAGAACGCACACCAAAGATACCAGCTGAACCCAGGTAATGAATGGGTTCCATTTTCACAAATTTCCAAAAGGTGATTTTGTCTGCAAGTCAGAAAGTACACAATATCGCTTGATATGGTAACAATTCCTCCACAATATTTCAATGAATAGCATCAAGAGCACATAAGGCTAACAAGAAAGAACAAGAAAGGAGAGAGAGAAAGAGAGGGAACTGTAGGAACATAGGAATTAATGCATGTACATATATCATACTTTTGTATTAATTTATCTAATGGGATCACATTCATATGCATGTGAGTCCATATGCCAAGCATTTGTGAAGCAAGGATGGCCAGTTATGAAATATAAGGGAGGTTGTACAATGGACTACATCATCTGCTTCATGTTCATTAAAGCATTCAGAATCAGAAACAAAATTTTGATTCTGGTTTATTATCACTGAGTTACATGATGTGAAATGAGTTGTTTTGTGGCAGCAATGCAGCCAAAGACATAAAACTGCTATAGACTGCAGAAAAACAAATGCATAGTGCAAAGCAAAGAAATTACAAGGTGGTGCTCATCGGTTCGTGGACTATTCATAAATGTGAAAAGAGCTACTTCTGAATTGCTTAGCGTGGGTCTTCAGGCTCCTAAAACTCCTCCTGTGTGGTAGTACTGAGAAGAGGGTCCTGACTGATGGATGGCACCTTGTTGATGATGTCCTTGAGGGTTCTGCTCATGATGAAATGGCTACATTGGATCTTCCCCATCAGGCTGTGATGCAACCAGTCAATGTGCTCTCCACTGTAAGTCTATAGATATTTGAAAGACTCTTTGGTGACACACTGTATCTCCTCAAACTCCTAATGAAGTAGAGCCCCTTCTTGATTGCATCAATGTGTTGGGCCCCATATGAGGGGGTTTAGATATAGAATTAGGTGAGAAATCATTAGTGAGAAACATCGGCTTGAAGAGGAAAAGGTGACACTATTTGATCACATCTGATTGTTCTGAACAGTGTGGAACTCAATGTTTCTATCACTGATGTTTCTTATGGATGAATGAGTGCAGTCAATGGTTGCCTGCACATGGGAACGCCGGGACAACCCATTTCTTAGATCCAAGATAGCATCTCTCCCCAACTGAAACCTATTGTTCCTTCTGAAAAGAAACTGTGGGCAAGATTGAAGAATCAGTGTGATGTTTATCCCCAGAGACAACTAGAGAGAAATGTCACTGGTGTTACTGAAGGATGTTATATATCTAAGCGATAGCATTCTTGGAAAACCTGCCTCGTGAATATTTTTTTCCAAAGAGGTCCCGTTGGGATGTGATGTGTCTGAAAACTCTGTGAGAGTAGTTTCTGTGCTAAGGATTGCGTTTCTGGATCCTGTCCTAAGGTTTCCAACTCACCCTGAGGGACCAGTTACAGACATAACAATGCTCGCAGTAATGATTTGCCATCACTGCTGAGTCCTAAGCATTACAGCAGCTAGTTGTGGAGAAAACTTGCCCCACACACTGTGGACTTTGGAATGTCGTTAGCTAATGTGACATGTTTGCTCTTCCAACTCAAGCAGAATGTGCTTATAAACAGCTGGAAATATCACAAAGTACTGTGATGTTTTCCTAGTTCAAGTAAGACTGGTCAAGGATTGTTGAAGTGTGATGCTCCAGTTTATCTGAGTATAGGTGGAAATAGGTGTTGCAAGATTAGTGGACTAACATGAATGGTGCAATGGAACATCCAGTCCAGTTACACCCAAAATGATTATCATCACTGCCTATTGTGTGTACAGTCAAAACTGAATCATCTGTGCATATAAGTGGCGAGAATAGAGGCTGCAAAATACAATGCAGTTTGCTTAACATCTGTCACATGGTAAACATTAGAAGCTATTTAAAAATGTTATAACAGGGCTCTGAGAAAAATTCAATGTAATCAGTCACTGTCAACATATCTTGTGAAAGGGATTTCTTTGAAGAAACAACATATGCTGTGGATAAAGAGGAAAACGAATAAATGCAACACATTTAGATTTCCAGAAGGTCTCTGATAAAGGGTGACATCAAAGGATATCGTGGGAAAAAATGCTCATGGTATAGGAGATAACATTTTGGATAGATGGAAGGTTAACTGGTAACCGGAAACAGAGATAAAAGAGTATTTTTCTTTGTTGTTGGGCTGACTAGTATGTTTGTGGAGGACACAATATTGTGAGCAGTGAGGAAGGCTGCCAAACAGTATCGATCAGTTGGAAATATGGGCAGAGAAGTACAGAGGGAGTTTTATCCAGCAAAGCATGAGGTGTTGTACTTTGGGAGGTCAAATGTAAGGGGAAAGTATATGGTAAATAGCAGAACCCTTAGGAGTATTGATGTCCATACAGACATTGGGGTGCAAGTCCATGGTTACTCAAATGTAGCAAAACTGAGTATAAAAGTTGGCAAGTCATGTTGTGACCTTGGTTAGGCCATATTTGGAATATTGTGTGCAGTTCTGGTCATTGCTTTAAAGGAAGGATGTGGAGGCATTGGAGAGGTGCAGAAGAGATTCACCAGGATGTTTCCTCAATTATATTATTATTGACACATGTACAATGAAAATCTTGTCTGCATACTTCTCATATTAACATAGAAACATAGAAAATAGGTGCAGGAGTAGGCCATTTGGCCCTTTGAGCCTGCACCGCCATTCAGAACGATCATGGCTGATCATCCAACTCTGAACCCTGTACTTACCTTCTCTCCATAACTGATGATCCCTTTAGCCACAAGGGCCATATCAAGCTCCCTCTTAAATATAGCCAATGAACTGGCCTCAACTGTTTCCTGTGGCAGAGAATTCCACAGATTCACCACTCTCTGTGTGAAGAAGTTTTTCCTCATCTCGGTCCTAAAAGGCTTCCCCTTTATCCTCAAACTGTGGCCCCTCGTTTTGGACTTCCCCAACATCAGGAACAATCTTCCCACATCTAGCCCGTCCAATCCCTTTAGAATTTTATATGTTTCAATAAGATCCCCCCTCAATCTTCTAAATTCCAGAGAGTATAAGCCTAGCCGATCCAGTCCTTCATCATATGAAAGTCCTGCCATCCCAGGAATCAATCTGGTGAACCTTCTTTGTACTCCCTCTATGGCAAGAATGTCTTTCCTCAGATTAGGTGACCAAAACTGCACACAATACTCCAGGTGTGGTCTCACCAAGGCCCTGTACAACTGCAGTAGTACCTCCCTGCTCCTGTACTCGAATCCTCTTGCTATAAATGCCAGCATACCGTTCGCCTTTTTCACCGCCTGCTGTACCTGCATGCCCACTTTCAATGACTGGTGTACAATGACACCCAGGTCTCGTTGCACCTCCCCTTTTCCTAGTTGGCCACCATTCAGATAATAATCTGTTTTCCTGTTCTTGCCACCAAAGTGGATAACCTCACATTTATCCACATTAAATTGCATCTGCCATGAATTTGCCCACTCATCTAACCTATCCAAGTCACCCTGCATCCTCTTAGTATCCTCCTCACAGCTAACACTGCCACCCAGCTTCGTGTCATTTGCAAACTTGGAGATGCTGCATTTAATTCCCTCATCTAAGTCATTAATATATATTGTAAACAACTGGGGTCCCAGCACTGAGCCTTGCAGTACCCCACTAGTCACAACCTGCCATTTTGAAAAGGTCCCGTTTATTCCCACTCTTTGCTTCCTGTCTGCCAACCAATTCTCTATCCACATCAATACCTTACCCCCAATACCGTGTGCTTTAAGTTTGCACACTAATCTCCTGTGTGGGACCTTGTCAAAAGCCTTTTGAAAATCCAAATATACCACATCCACTGGTTCTCCCCCATCCACTCTACTAGTTACATCCTCAAAAAATTCTATGAGATTCGTCAGACATGATTTTCCTTTCACAAATCCATGCTGACTTTGTCCGATGATTTCACTGCTTTCCAAATGTGCTGTTATCACATCTTTGATAACTGACTCTAGCATTTTCCCCACCACCGATGTCAGGCTTACCGGTCCATAATTCCCCGGTTTCTCTCTCCCTCCTTTTTTAAAAAGCAGGGTTACATTAGCCACCCTCCAATCCTCAGGAACTAATCCAGAATCTAAAGAGTTTTGAAAAATTATCACTAATGCATCCACTATTTCTTGGGCTACTTCCTCAAGCACTCTGGGATGAAGACCATCTGGCCCGGGGGATTTATCTGCCTTTAATCCCTTCAATTTACCTAGCACCACTTCCCTACTGACATGTATTTCCCCCAGTTCCTCCATCTCACTAGACCCTTGGTCCCCTACTATTTCCGGTAGATTAGTTATGTCCTCCTTAGAGAAGACAGAACCAAAGTAGTTATTCAATTGGTCTGCCATGTCCTTGTTCCCCATGATCAATTCACCTGTTTCTGACTGTAAGGGACCTACATTTGTCTTAACCAATGTTTTTCTTTTCACATGTCTATAAAAGCTTTTACAGTCAGTTTCTATGTTCCCTGCCAGCTTTCTCTCATAATCTTTTGTCCCTTTCTTAATTAAGCCCTTTGTCCTCCTCTGCTGGACTCTGAATTGCTCCCAGTCCTCAGGTGAGCCACTTTTTCTGGCTAATTTCTATGTTTCTTCTTTGGAATTGATACTATCCTTAACTTCCCTTGTCACCCACGGGTGCACTACCTTCCCTGTTTTTTTTTTTGCCAAACTGGAATGAACAATTGTTGCAGTTCATCCATGCGATCTTTAAATGCTTGCCATTGCATATCCAACATCAACCCTTTAAGTATCATTTGCCAGTCTATCTTAGCTAATTCATGTCTCATACCTTCAAAGTTACCCTTCTTTAAGTTCAGAACCTTCCTGTTACTGAATTAACTATGTCACTCTCCATCTTAATGAAGAATTCCACCATATTATGGTCACTCTTACCCAAAGGGCCTCGCACGACAAGATTGCTAACTAAGTCTTCCTTCAAATCATTACACAGTGCATTGTGGTAGTTCAAGGTAAGTCAATAAAAAATGCGACAGCTACAGTGAAAGTGCAGTGCAGGTACAGAGTAAGATGCAAGGTCATAACGTAGTAGATTGTGAGGTCAAGAGTCCATCTTATCGTAGTGGAAAAATGTTGTTGTTCTGACACCATGTCTTTAGGCTCCCTATTTCCTTCCAGTGATCTGACTCATCATTATTTGAGACGGCCCACGGTGGTGGTTTCGTCGGCAAACTCGTAGGTGGATGGGCAAGCTTTTACACAACAGAGTGGTATCTGAATGGATTGTGCTACCTGAGCAGGTGGTGGAAGCAGATACTTAGAGGCACTGGGATAGATACGTGAATAGGCAAGGAATGAAGGGATAACCAAATGTGAGGCCCCAGAGGACTGAAAAGCAGCTCACAGTCTTCTGTTTTCAAGAAGGGAAATAGGGTTCTTGGAAATTATAGACTGGTGAGTCTCATGTCAGTGATAGGGTGGTTATTGGAGAGGAGTCTTAGGGATAGGATTTATAGCTATTTGGAAGACCATGGCTTTGTGTGGGGTAAGCATGTCTCCCTCACTTCCCTGAGCTTTTCAAGGGGGAGACAAAGGTGAATGATGAAGGTAGAACTGTAGATGTTGTCTGAATGGATATCTTATGGTATGCTCATCCAGAAGATAAAGATGCATAGCTTTGCTATTTGGATTCATGTTTTATTATCTTACAACTTTGAATCACAGTGGATTTAATTTGGCTTTTTTATGATACTGATCAACAGAAAAAGGCTCTTGTCAAAGTGAAATAGATCTCTACAAAGTGATCTAAATTAATTACAAATATAAAGCATAAAATAATTGATTGCATAGGTATTCACCCCCTTTAATATGACACACCAAATCACCACTGGTGCAGCCAATTGATTTTAGAAGACACATAATTAGTAAAATAGAGATCATCGTGTGTGGTCAAGGTGTTTCAATTGACTGTAGTAAAAATCCACCTATATCTGGAAGGTCAAACTGCTGGTGAGTCAGTATCCTGGCAAAAACTACACCACAAAGACATAAAAAACACTCCAAGCAACTTTATGAAAAGGTTATTGAAAAGCACAAGTCAGGAAATGGATACAAGAAAGTTTCCAAGTCACCAAATATCCCTTGGAGTACAGTTAAGTCAATCATCAAAAAAATGGAAAGAATATGGAACAGTTGTAAATCTGCCTAGAGCAGGCCGTCCTCAAAACCTGAGTGACTGTGTAAGAGGGGGACTGGTGAGGGAGGCCACCAAGAGACCGATGACAACTCTGGAGGAGTTATAAACCTCAGTGACTGAGATGCATATAGCAGTTGCAGCTTTATGGGAGAGTGGCAAAGAGAAAGCCATTATTGAAAAAAAACTCACATAAATCTTGTGTAGAGTTTGCCTGAAGGCTGGGAGACTCTGAAGTCAGCTGGAAGAAGATTCTATGGTCAACCAAAGCTGAGCTTTTTAGCCACCAGACTAAATGCTATGTTTGGTGTAAGCCAAACACCGCACATCATCAAAAATGCATCATCCCTGCTGTGAAGCATGGTGGTGGCCGCATCATGCTGTGGGGATGCTTCACTGCAGCAGGTCCTGGAAGGCTTGTGAAGGTAGAGGGTAAAATGAATGCAACAAAATACAGAGAAATCCTGGAGGAAAACCTGATGCAGTCTGCAAGAGAACTGAGACTGGGAGAAGATTTGTTTTCCAGCAAGACAAAAACCTCAAGCATAAAGCCAAAGGTTCACAGGAATGGCTTAAAAACAACAAAGTTCATGTCTTGGAGTGGCCAAGTTGGAGTCCATACCTCAATCCAACTGAAAATTTGTGGCTGAACCTGAAAAGGGCTGTTCACTCACAATCCCTGTGGAATCTGTCAGAGCTTGAGCAGTTTTGTAAAGAAGAATGGGAAAAATTGCAGTGTCCAGATGTGCAAAGCTGGTAGAGACCTATCCACACAGACTCAAGGCTGTAATTGCTGCCAAAGGTGCATCTACTAAATACTGACTCGAAGGGTGTGAGTAATTATGCAATCAACTATTTTGTGTTTTATATTTGTAATTACTTTAAATCATTTTTTTTCACCTTGACATGAAAACTTGGATGGCAATGTGGTTGGGTTACTAAGTTCACCATTGATACAAGTTTTGTTGATGTTGTGGATAGTGTAGAAGAATGCCAAATGGACATAGCTGGATATAGATCAGTTGCAGGTATGGGTGGAGAAATGGCAGATGGAGTTTAATCTGGCCAAATGTGCAGATCAAATGTAAAGGAACAGTACATTGCTAATGACAAGGCCCCTAATAGTGTGAATGTACAGAGGGATTTTGGGTTTCAAGTCCACAGTTCCCTGGGAGTGACTATATAGATTGACAGGATGGTAAAGAGGGTGTATGGCGTATGTTTGTATATAGGTTGATAGGATGGTAAAGAGGGTGTATGGCATGCTTACCAATGGTCAGGGCACTGAAATCAAGAGTCGCAAAGTTAATTTGCAGTTTGATAAAGCTTTGGTTAGGCTGCTTCTGGAGTATTGCTTTCATTTCTGATCACTGTATTATAGGAAGGATGTGGAAGCTTTGGAGAGGGTGTAGAAGGGGTTCACCAGCATGCTGTTTGGATTAGAGGGCATGTGCTTTGTATGAGGAGAGGCTGGACAGATATGGGTTGTTTCCTCTGTATTGTGGAAGCTGAAGGGAAACCCGATAGAAATTTCTAAGATTAGGAGAAATATAGATGGACAGTCGGTATTTTCTTTCCAGAGCATGCATTTCAAGTGAGAGAGGATAAGTTCAAAGGAAATGAGACTGGCAAGGTTTTTTTTAACACAGTGAGTGACACAGCTGCCTAATATGCATTGCCAGGGATGTGGTAGTGGAGGCACATACAATATAGGCATTTAAGTGTCTTTTAGGTAGGTACATGGATTAGCAGAGAATGGAGCCATATGTACATTGTACAGACAGAAGGGGTTAGTTTAGTCTGGCAAAGCAGGCTGACCAAAGGGCCTGATCCTCTGCTATTATATTCTAATTTCTATGTTCAATGTCAGGATACAAAAAGAGATGTGTCACAGACTGAAGTATTCGAACCTCAGTTTTTGACAATTTGCAGCATATAAACGCTCTGGATGCACTGACTGGCTGTAGAGTTGTGAAATTCAGGGTTGATAATGAGATGTGAAAAAGACACAAGGAGGCTACACAGGGATAAAGATCAGCAAAGATTTGAAAAATAAACTATGCTGTGGAAATGTGTGAGATTTTCCCTTCTCTCAGGGAAAAAGTCAAATTTTGTAAAAGGGGAGGAATTACAGAGGGATCTGGTTCTTGAGTAATGATCACAAATGGTTGGGGTGCTGGTACAGCAAGAAACTGGGGGGAAAAAACTAACAATATTCTTGATTATTGCACAGGAAATTGAAACCAAAGTAGGAGAGTTATGTTTCAGTTACATAGGATATTTGTGAAAGGTATTGTGCACAGTTTGATCTTGTTTAAGAAGGGACGTAAATATAAAAAAAACAAGGTAATGATAGAGATCTAGCAGATAATAAGGCTAGCAGGAAGGAGCTGAAGAAAGAAATTAGGACAGCCAGAAGGGGCCATGAGAAGGCCTTGGTGGACAGAATTAAGGAAAACCCCAAGGCATTCTACAAGTATGTAAAGAGTAAGAGGATAAGATGTGAGAGAATAAGACCAATCAAGTGTTACTGTGGAAAAGTGTGAACCAGAGGAGATAGTAGAGGTACTTAATGAGTACTTTGCTTCAGTATTCACTACAGAAAAGAATTTTGGCGATTGTAGGGATGACCTACAACGAACTGAAAAGCTTGAGCATGTAGATATTAAGAAAGAGGATGTGCTGGAGCTTTTGGAAAGCATCAAGTTGGATAAGTCACCAGGACCGGATGGGATATACCCCAAGCTACTGTGGGAGGCGAGGGAGAAGATTGCTGAGCCTCTGGCGATGATCTTTGCATCATCAATGGGGACGGAGAGGTTCTGGAGGATGGAGGGTTGCAGATGTCATTCAATTATTCAAGAAAGGGAGTAGAGACAGCCCAGGAAATTATGGACCAGTGAGTCTTACTTCATGGAGGTCGGTGACCAGTGGTGTGCCTCAGGGATCTGTTCTGGGACCCCTACTCTTTATGAGTTTTATACATGACCTAAATGAGGAAGTGGATGGATGGGTTAGTAAATTTTCTGATGATATAAAGGTTAGGGGTGTTGTGTATAGTGTGGAGGGCTGTCAGACATTACAGCGGGACATTGATAGGATGCAAAACTGGGCTGAGAAGTGGCAGATGGAGTTCAACCCAGATAAGTGTGAGGTGGTTCATTTTGGTAGGTCAAATATGATGGCAGAATTTAGTGTTAATGGTAAGACTCTTGGCATGTGGAGGATCAGAGGGATCTTGGGGTCCGAGTCCATAGGACACTCAAAGCTGCTGTGCAGGATGACTCTGGTTAAGAAAGCATATGGTGTATTGGCCTTCATCAGTCATGGGATTCTGTTTAAGAGCCAAGAGATAATGTTGCAGTTATATAGGACCCTGGTCAGACCCCACTTGGAGCACTGTGCTCAGTTCTGCTTACCTCACTATAGGAAGGATGTGGAAGCCATAGAAAGGTGCAGAGGAGATTTACAAGGATGTTGCCTGGATTGGGGAGCATGCCTTATGAGAATAGGTTGAGTGGACTCAGCCTTTTCTCCTTGGAGCGATGGAGGATGAGAGGTGACCTGATAGAGGTGTATAAGATGATGAGATGCATTGATCAGAGGTTTTTTCCCAGGGCTGGAATGGCTAGCACAAGAGGGCACAGGTTTAAGGTGTTTGGAAGTAGGTACAGAGGGTATGTCAGGGGTAAGATTTTTACTCAGAGTGGTGAGTGCGTGGAATGGGCAGAAAAATGGAGGGCTATGGGTAACCCTAGATAATTTGTAAGCTAAGGACATATTCGGCAGAGCTTTGTGGGCCAAAATGCCTGTATTGTGCTGTAGTTTTTCTATGTTTCAATGTTACTAGAAACAGCACAGTGGGGTTTACAAAAGTAATTCCTGGAATAGGAGGATTAGCTTGTCATGAAAGACTGGACCGATTATATTTGCGCCTGCTGGAGTTGGGATGAGTTTTTGCAAACACAACTAACCTTACTGAAGGACTTGAAAGAGTGAATGCAGAGAGAATGATTAATCTCTCTCTCTCTCTCTCTCTCTCTCATATGCTGGACTCAATGAATATTCTGCAGACTGAGTTGCATAGATTTTTGAGATCTACCATATATAGCATCTGCATAGCTCCCAAGGATTGTAGGCACACATTCATTGGCCTTTTTCTGATGCTGCAGAGCAGCTGCACCCTGCTGGACAAATCTTCCCCACTGAAATAGTGTGTTCCAGAGAGTAACAAAGCATGAGCCTGTTACACTGGAGTCAATCATATGGGGATCCAAACTGATATTCCAGACTGAAAGGCAAAATTGTTTATTCCCCACAATTCCTGGGTATTAGTATCAGCATCAGCTGAGAGGGAGAGAAGTCAGAGGGAGAGTGACAGGATAAATGAAAATGGAAGTTGAGAATGACAGAGGTCGCTTTAACAGAGATCAGAAAAGTAATGGTGTTAGCGTTCTCACTGAAACAGAGGTACTATACTGACTGAGGAAATGTGGGGAAGGCAAAATGACCGAGAATGGGGAAATTCCTTGAAAATGACTGACATGGAAACCCTAGTGTCCTCTCTCAGTTATGTGCCTTTCTGGGTGGATGTGGATGAGTTTCAATTGACACCTCACTATCCCAAAGAAGGACGAAGCTGGAGCAACAGCGGGCTGATCATTGAGTCTGCCAGTGCAACCCTGCTTTTAGAGTGGATTTAGCAGGGTCACAACAACACTGCACTGGAAGTTGTGGAGGGGCTGCCTCAGAAGAAATGTGGTCTTTGGGTGATCATTGCCTAAAGTTCGATGGTAGGGTATGGGTGGTATGAGGTGGTGTCTGAGAGCTGATACTTGGCATGTTATAGAGGTCAATTCACCAGATAAGTGGACCACCACTGTCAGTGGTTTTGGTGACAATATTGGGGTTGATTCTTACAGACAGAGTACTGCATGTTCAGAAGGGGATGGGTTGCAACATAAAAGGAGTGGAAAGGTCAAAGTGGCCAATGTCGTGTTAGCAGGTAGCAATGAATGAATATAAAACGGGTCATCAACCAGAAGGAGGTTTCCGCTGGGTCAAGAGTGGTGAAGACTGGTAAGAGGATCGATAGTTTAGGATGAAGTTTTCTGATCAATGAAATGAGAACCAAGCAGAGTAAGAAGAGTTCAATGTCATGCCAAGCTCATAATTTATTACAATTTAGGGAGACAAAGCTGAGGACCGATCATTAGGATTCAGAGAGGGGAAGATCGAAAGGAATGGTGAAAATACAGCAGGAGGTGGGACTGCAATGAGAAATGAAGTCTGAGGAAAGTGAAGGGAGAAAGATCCAGAGGGTGTTGGAATGCAAGAACCGTTGGAGTTAAATGCTACTGCGTCTCAAAGGAAGGAGAGAAGGCATCTATTGTAGCATAAAATGTAGCAAAGAATAAACTGGAACTGTGGAGTGTGACAGGTTGGAGAATTGTTTTTCTTATTTTGCAATATTTTTTTTACTTGCCTTGTTTAGAATCCTGGAGGAAGAGGTCACAGTGGTAGGGATTTATCACCTCATATAAGATTTACTTCATTAAAGTTACTTTCTTATATTATTTATGCGGCTTCAGTTCTCCACTTCTATATCAGTTTCCTTCAGATGACCAACATGCTCTGCTCTCCAATGGTTACTGGTGCAAGGTAATTCTTTCCTAACAGTTCTCCTTCATTGTCCCTCCCTTAACCTGTGTATCTAACAAATGTATACAATTTTTGTGAACTTCACATCCCTTGCCATAACTTTAGGTGTCAAATTTCAGTGTCAGTTAGTTGTAATAAGCCACTCAGTTGTAATAAACCAATAGAAAGCCACAAGCAAATAAAAGCAACACACACAAAATGCTGGAGGAATTCAACAGGTCAGGCAGCATCTATGGAAAGAGTACAGTCGACATTTCGGGCTGAGGTCCTTGTTTTGATGCAATGAGTGAAGACACTGAGTATCAACAAAGCACTGAGCTACAAAAAACAGAATTTGAGATACAACTGGATGAGTCAGTTGTGCGAGGCAACCTGTCAATTGTGCGAGACAACAGGTCGCCACGCTGGTTTAGTGGCATTTATGAAAAAGGAAATTCTGAGTCTGTTTGCAATCCATTGTGTAATTCGTCAACATCTCACAACCAAAAACCTCAGCCAGCGACTTTTTTCATTCATGAATTTTGTAATATCTTCTATCGACAAAATTAAAGCTCATCCATTAAATAGCAGAATATTTTGTCAGTTATGCCAAGATAACGATGAAGAGATTGAATGCTTCTTCACACTGAAGTAACATAGAAACATAGAAAACCTACAACACAATACAGGCTCATTGGCCCACCATGCTGTGCCGAACATGTACTTACTTTAGAAAGTACCTCGGGTTACCCATAGCCTTCTATTTTTCTAAGCTCCGTGTACCTATCCAGGAGTCTCTTAAAAGACCCTATTGTATCCGCCTCCACCACCGCCGCCGGCAGCCCATTCGACACACTCACTACTCTCTGCATAAAAAAACTTACTCCTGACATCTCCTCTGTACCTTCTTCTAAGCACGTTAAAAATGTGCCCTCTCATGTTAGCCATTTCAGCCCTGGCAAAAAAGCCTCTAACTATCCACACGATCAATGCCTCTCATCATCTTATATACCTCTATCAAGTCACCTCTCATCCTTCGACGTTCCAAGGAGAAAAGGCCAAGTTCACTCAACCTATTCTCATAAGGCATGCTCCTCAATCTAGGTTAAATCCCCTGTGATTAACCCCTGAACATTTCCCACATTTCTGCTGTACATTTCCCTGAGAACATCTGCTCCCAATTTATGCTTCCGAGTTCCTTCCTGATAGCTTCATATTTCCCCTTACTCCAATTAAACGCTTTCTTAACTTGTCTATTCCTATCCCGCTCCACTGCATTGGTAAAGGAGATGGAATTGTGATCAATATTTCCAAAATGCTCTTCCACTGAGAGACCGGACACCTGACCAGCTTCATTTCCCAATACCAGATCAAGTACAGCCTCTCCTCTTGTAGGCTTATCTACATATTGTGTCATAAAATCTCCTTGAACACACCTAACAACCTCCACCCCATCTAAACCCCACCCCATCTAGACCCCTCGCTCTAGGGAGATGCCAATCAATATTGGGGAAATTAAAATCTCCCATCACAACAACCCTGTTATTATAGCACCATTCCAGAATCTGTCTCTCTATCTGCTCCTCGATGTCCCTGTTTCTATTGGGTAGTCTATAAAAAAACACCCAGTAGAGTTATTGACCCCTTTCTCTTTGTAACTTCCACCCACAGAGACTCAAAAGACAATCCCTCCATGACTTCCTCCTTCTCTGCAGCCATGACACTATTTCTGATCGACAGTGCCATGCTCCCACTTCTTTTGCCTCCCTCCCTGTCCTTTCTGAAACATCTAAAACCTGGCACTCTGTGTAGCCATTCCTGTCCCTGAGCCATCCAAGTCTCTGTAATGGCCACAACATCATCACTCCAAGTACTGATCCATGCTCTAAGCTCATTTGCTTTCTTCATGATACTCCTTGCATTAAAATAGACACATCTCAAACCATCAGTTTGAGCGCATCCCTTCCCTATCACCTGCTTATCCTCCCTCTCATGCTGCCTACAAGCTTCCTCTATTTGTGAGCCAACCACCCCTTCTTCTGTCCTTCAGTTCAGTTCCCACCCCACCCCGCCTCAACAATTCTAGTTCAAGCTCTCCCCAGTAGCCTTAGCAAACCTCCCTGCCAGGATATTGGTCCCCCTTGGATTCAAGTGCAACCCATCCTTATTCTACAGGTCATGCAAGTCAAAAGGCTGCTATTTAAAATGCTTATTTGATCTTTTTGACACTCTGGTTGAATTTTTGCTCAAAGTTGACAGTAGCTTGGGAAACAAGATTGAACTTTTATGTGGAGATGTGGCACACCTAGCCGATCTGTATGACAAAATAAACATTCTAAATATGAAACTGCAGGGTAAGAATTTCAATTTAATCCAGGCAAAAAGTGCAGTGTCCACTTGTATCAGAAAATATGAAAACATTGGGAGAAGAATGTTCTCAGTTTCCCTACATGGAAAATATGGCACTCTCTTTCACAGACGTTGATTCGATTTGCAAGAGTGCTGCTTACACCTGCAGTCACGGAAGAAGGGTTTCCAGAATCAGTTCAAGGATTTGAATGATTTGGAAATTCTGGACTGGGTAATTAACCCATTTTTTTGCAAGGAGGAAGAACAGGAAAAGAACTTGCAGGATGAAGTTATTGAAATTCAGAATGATGAAGAATCAAAACTGTTTTTCAAAAATGTTGGTTTTTCCTGGTCTTTGGAGAGGAACCAAACTGCTCTTCATTGCATTTCTATCCTTCTACCTCGATGAAAGAGATTTTAGTGCATATACTCACAAAAAACAGAAGCTGTTTGGATATTGTTACATGTGGGGACTTTTGCTTTCTCAACCTAAATCAGATATTTCAATTTTGCTAAAAACCATCAAGCTCAAGGATCGCATTGATAACAAAGCTGCTGAACAGTGCACAGGTACTGTGCAAGCCAAATGAACATTTTAAAGCAGAATGATTTTTCTCAAGTTGCCATATGGTAGACATGTTTTTACACTATGGGGACACCGGAATGTATATTGTGCCTAAGAGGGGCGTTGGCAAGTACGAAAGCACTTCAGGGAGGCATTGGGCTAAAAAAGGTTGGGAAACATTGTTCTAGATCGGAGTGCAGCTTTCATCACAATCGATTACAACATCTCCTTGAATACCTTGAGAACTGCGTTGGCCTTTCTGGTAGTGCCTTTAATTAGTTTCACTTGTGTGTCTTAGAGGAAAAATATTTTTGTCTGTCTTGGAGACGAATTTTCTACATTTTCCAAGAGATATGATGTACCCTTTTGGTGTTGCTCAGGGGAGCTGTCTTGGTTCCCACCTTATATATGTTCAATTGGGAGACATTAGAAAGCATAACATAAAATACAGATTTGGCAGATGCTGGATATCTAGAGCAACACATACAAAATGCAGGAGGAACTCAGTAGGCCAAGACACTTTATCCGGACTGGAAAGGAAGATGATGCAGATAATATATCTTGGTGGAACTCGATGGTGATAACACCCTATCTTCTCTGACTCCCGGTATGGCTGCAGTAAAGAAGTGGATGAGCAATAATTTCCTAAAACTAAATGAAAATAAAAATGAAATACTTCTGGTTGGTCCCAAACCAAAAAGAGATAAACTTCTTGATTAACTTGGGAACCTGATTCCCCCTGTAAAATTAGAAGTAAGAAGACAGAATGTTATCCTTGATCCAGAATTTTAAATCCCACATAAAGAAAGCGACGCTTAAATATTGCAAAGATATATCCATTTCTGTCACGTAATGATGCTGAAAAACTAATTCACCCTTTTACATCAAATAGACTAGATCACTGCAATGCACTTTTTACTGGCCTTCCAAAGCAATCTATTGACAAACTTCAACTCATTCAGAATGATGCTTCCAGACTTTTAACTAAAACCGGCACGAGGAATATATCACACCCGTCCTTGCATTGGTTTCCTGTATCTTTTAGAATTAATTTTACAGTTCTCTTACGTATTTTTAAAGCATTTAATGGTCTGGGACCAGGGTACATCGCAGAGTCATTTTCATTTTATAATCTTGCTCGAGCTCCCAGGTCTTCTTCTGACAGTCTCTGAAATTTAAACAATCTCCCTCAAGAGATCATTGGCAGGTCAGATTTTTTTAAAACTAAGCTCTTAAACTGTGGAATTCAATATCTAAAACTATAAGGGATGCAGAATCAGTTGACACTTTCATCATCATCATCATCAGGTGCCGTGCCCAGTTTGAGCTTTGACTGCCATGGCCCACACACTCCTGTTTCGGGCCAAGTGGATCAATTCATTGGTATTCATTTCCAGTTCTCTGGCTGCTGTCTCCATCAACATTTGTCTTTGCCTTCCTCTTGCTTTCTTCCCTTTAATCATTCCCATAATTACCGTGCATTCTAACTCCTCTTTCCTAATCACATGTCCAATGAAGTCACGTTGCCTTTCATGATCTCATACATTATTTCTCTTTTTGTGCTTGCACTGTTCATGACATCCTCATTAGATATTCGTTTCATCCATGATATTCTTTGCATCCTCCTCAAAAAATACATCTCTGCTGCTTCAATTCACTTCCTCATGTTACTAGATATTGTTCAACATTCTGAGCCATATAGCATAACTGGATAAATGTAACATTTCAGTACTCTGAGGTAGGTTGTCATGCCTAGTTTGTATTGGTTAGTATACTCTTCATTCTTGTAAAGGTGTCTTTTGCCATCCCTATTCTTCTTTTGATGTCCATGTCGCACCTGCCATCTGATATCACCCAGCTTCCTAAGTAGAAAAAGTTCTGTACTTGTTTTATATCTTCCCCATTTATTCTCAGCCTGCAGATAGGATTCTCCTTCTTTTAGGATATCACCATGCATTCTGTCTTTTTGCAATTGATAGATAGACCCATTTTTGCACTTTCTTCAACAATTATATCAAATAAGTTTTGTAGTTCTTCCTCCGTACTTGCAATTAACAGTGTCATCTGCATATCTGAAATTATTGATGTTTTCACCACCAACTTTAATTCCCAAGATGACTTTTATTTTTTGTAATATTGTTTCACATACACATTAAATAAATCAGGGGAGAAAACACACTCTTGTCTAACGCCTCTCTTGATTTTCGTAAACTGACTCACTTCTCCACCTACTCTTACACTGGCAGTTTGTTCCCAGTACAGATTTCTGATTAGGCGGAGGTCTTTCGAATTTAGATCTAGAGGTTTCTATAATATTTCAAATAACTTATTGTGCTTCACTTTATCAAATAATTTTGTGTAGTCAATAAAACAAACAAACAAATCTTTTTGCACTTGAATAGCTCGTTCTGATAGTATCCTTAACATCAATATTGCATTTCTTGTACCTTTGTCTTTCACAAAACCACATTATTCTTTACCTATGTCAGCTTGCATCTTACTTTTAGCTCCTGTCATCAAAATTCTTGGTGATATCTTGGTGATATGACTCATTAAACTTATGGTCCTATGTAATTCACATTCTATTGCTCCAGGTTTCTTAGGAAGAGTGATAAATACTGATTTTTTCATCTCTTCTGATATTATTCTAGTCTCATAAATGTCATTGATTAAATCAGTAAGTTTTTCAATTCCATAATCTTCAAGGACGATAATTTGTTCTATTACTAATTCATCAGGACCTGCTGCCTTTCCTTTCTTCATCTTATTTATTGCATTATTTATTTGTTTAACCTCGCTTTTAATGAACATCTTTTTGTCTTTGATTTACAATTTTGCTAATATTTTATTTTCATGTTTGCACTTCATCCCATTTAAAGCATTTTGAACTACATTGTCTGTATGAAAAGTGCTCTATAAATAAGTTGTTATTATTATTGTATTTTTATCACTTCTCATCTCGAGCTGGTAAGACCTGAGGAATGGGCATAACCAAGCACACTAATTGCTAGGCACTTCCGATCTGTTCTAGTGGTGTTTAGTATTGTGGCTTTCTGGAGACTTGCAGAAATATTGCTGTGTAGGCCTAATTGTTTAATGCTTTTGGGATGATACCAGTTGTAGATATTACTATTGGGACAATGTATACCCTGTCCATGTTCCATAGTTTTTCAATTTCCTCATTTAATTCAGCATATTTCTGACGTTTTTCACTTATTACTGTATGTCATGTGTGTTAGAAATGGCTATATCTATTAGGTAAGTTGATCTTGCTTGTTCATCCTGTAACTTTATTTATATGTAGGTAGTTATTGTCCTATCTATAATAATGGATCAGTCATAATAATGAATATTTGCCTGTGTAATTAGTCAGATTGAGTTAAACTGCTGCAGGATCCTGTAATGTGTTGGATTGTTTCTGGTTTCTCTTGGCATTTGCTGCATTTATTGTCTTGAATTTGTTGGTCTTTTATTATGTATTTTTGATAAGTTTTTGTGTTAACTACCTGGTCCTGTATTGCCACAAGGAATCCTTCTGTTTCTGGGAAGGGGTGCCCAACTCTTAGTTTAATGGTGTGTATTCCTTATCAGAATTGCAGATGGAGATCTGAATCCTGTTTTCATTGACGAAAGTATATCCTTAAAAGTTTTATCTGACCATTGTCCTAGGAAGTGTTATTCCAAGTGCGTTCAAATGTATATAGTGTTTTCTGAGATTTGTCTTTTCAGTTCTTATTTTCTTTATAAATTTTCCATATTGGTTTTGGACCAAGATATATTATGCCAAAAGAATATGTTAATATAGGTATAGTGAAAGTGTTTATAGCCTTTGTTACGTTTTTACTACTGATCCAAGTTTCTCAAGCCGAGGAGTGGTAGTGGGGACAAGCTCCCACTACCTAAAGGTACTCCTCACGGCATGCACCTGAAATAGTCTCCGACAACCAAGTCCAACTCCTGGCCTTCTCATGTGGCTTCGCCTCTAAGCCCGGCAGAACTGTTTCTACTGACAGGAGAAGGGGTGAAGGCAGGTCCTGGCACCTTAAAACCAGTGCTTCGGGTAGATGGAGCTCGTCAGCCTGGGAAGGCAGTCCATCTAAGAGAGGGAAAACTCTGATTTCAAACCTCTGCCGCCTTGCGGCCATACCCACTCATGGGAAAGGCTTCGGGAGTAAACCCTGAGGACAAATCCAGAGCTGGAGTCCCTAAGGCAGACCGACGTTGCCTTCAACCTTGTTCTGGCGACTCCTGTGACGACACTGGTGCCAAGCTGAATCGGCCCTTGCCCTTGCCCTGGACAACATCAGTGTCGCGTAGAGGGGAGACTTGCTGCATGGGTAACTGCTGGTCTTCTGTACAACCTTGCTCCGGCCTGCACCCTGGAAACTTCTAGGCGCAGATCCATGGTCTCACAAGACTAACAGATGCCACCACTGTTGATCTCTGTTTGCAGATATTCTAAAGTCTTGAAGATAATTCTGTCGATAGATTTCTCTTTATCACACTATGATCTATTTTTTTTTGCTTGTTGATATCCCAGATACTTATATGTTTCATGTTCATCCATCAGTTGTATTGTATCCTGTTGCTCGGTTTTATACTCTACCAGCTCTACTGCACCTTTCTTTATGTTTAGTATTCTACACTTATCGAGTCTAAATTTTGTTTATATCTTTTGAAAATATTCTACTAGTTGAATTAATTGTTTTAGCTTTACTGATGAAACATATAATTTCAAATTATCTATGTATAGAAGGTATGTCGATGTATAATTTGTTTAGTTGTCTGATTCAGTAAAATGGAGAGCGGGTTTAAAGCTAGACTTGTGGGCTTAGGGAGTCGTTCCAAAAAATGTCTCAGTTTATTTTGATACCAGGGTTTTTTTTTGGTAGATGGGGTGATTATAGTATGCCGATGTTTCGTCAGGTATATGAATTTTGCAAGTACTAGGTGTAGTTTATATTTATTAAGAGCTTCTATTAACCATTAGTGTGTGACAAAATCAAACGCTTTTTGGTAGTCAATATAACAACATGGAAGATTTCTGCTTTAACTCTGGGCTTGATTTAGAATTACAGAATCTATTATCAGTGTGCTTTACATCCTTTCATTCCCTTACAGCATCCTTACTGCTCTTCTGTAAGTATACTATGGTTATCTAAGTGACTGGTGATTAGTTGCAAGATGCATGATGTTACAATTTCATATATATTTTGTAAGCAAGTGATAGGGTAATATTTTGATGGATCATTTGTGATTTCTCCTTTAGATAAGAGATATGTTTTACCTTTTGTCAAAAATTTGGGCTCTTTTTCAGGATTTTTAACAAAATCGTTGACATGTATTAATCAGTATGGATGAAGGCAAGTAAATTTTTTATACCAGTAATTATGAATATTATCACTGCCAGTACTTTTCCAGTTGTGGGTATTTTTTTTATAACTGCTTATAGCATATCCATTGTAACTTCAGGTGTTTGCATGCCTTCTGTAGTGTGACTGCATTCTTTTCCTTCCTAATCCAGCTTCCTTCTTGGTTGTGTGTTGCCCTGTTTGAGCAGATATTGGACCAAAAGTTCATTATCTCTGTGTTTGTTGGTAATTCTGTGCTGGGGTTGGCAACATTTTGGTGTGTCAAGTTTAGTTTCAATGTCCTGTTTAAACCTTTTTCATTGTTCCTGAACTGATACTTCTGTTTTCTTCATCTGGTCATTTCATTTTGTTTTAGTCTATCTATAAACTCTACAATGCTTTTGTTAGGTTGATCTTATCTTGTATGGACCTTATATTTCCTTATTATTTTCTTAGCTTTCATTTAACTTTCTTGCTCGTGTAATCCATTTTATACTCTATTAGGTGGCTATTTCTGCTCTCAGGGTTTCAATTTTGTTTCTTAATCTCTTCTGTCATTTCAATGTTTTCATTTCTTTACTCAGCTTTGGGTTTCTATTAATGAGTGCCTCTATTTTGGAGCCATTGCACTGCACTGCTGTTAATGCTGTGCAGTATGTTATTGTGTGTAGTTCTTCGAATGTTTCTAGTTTTCCTTAGTATTGAAAGTATTAATGTTTATTATTCTTATTTTTAAAAAATTTTAGGCTAGAATTGGTAAAACCTAAGGTACGGACATGGCCAAGCAGAATTTCTCAATTACGATAAACTTTCTGATATCTGTTTTAAGATGGCACTGGTGAAGCCCAGTGACTACTTATCAGTGGCGAACAAAGCAAAGAATGCAACTAAGTACTTTATGATTAACACTTTCTGGTAAATGATCACTGCAAACAATGGAGAGTTGAGGATCGGGCAAGTGGAGGTGAGGCAGGATCGGGGCAAGTGGAGGTGAGGCAAAGTTGAGCCCTGTCCACCAAAACCAAAAGCAAAGAAAGACCTGAGGTTTGATACATCTAAGCACCAGGCCAATTTGGAAAGGTCAGGTTTTGGCCGAAACATGTGATGGGGTCCACATCCAGAGTGTATTGAAGGGACACGCCAGGGTCCTAGAGCGAGGGACAACCCTGATGTTTGGATGTTTGGACAATTTAAATGATGGGCCAGATTGAAAAAGCAATATGTTAGAACTAGGGGTAAGGGTGTACGGGTTTTGCTCACTGCTCTATGATGTTTACTCAGCTCTGTGCTGAACTGCGGCTATGGCCTGCTCCGGCTGTTTCACAGTCACTTTTGTCCTGAGTGCTATTTGCTTACTTTTATTGCTTGTATGATTTGATTTTTCTTCTCTCTGCACATTCGGCGTTTGACTGTCTTTTTTTATATATAGATTCTTTTTGAGTTTCTTTGTTTGTGGCTCTCTGTAAGGAGATAAACCTCAAGGATGTAAAATGTACACATACTTTGAAAATATATTTTCTTTGAACTTTGAACTTTCAGACTATTCCAGTGGTGTTTAGTATTGCGGCTTTCTGAAGATTTGCATAAATATTGCTTTGTAGGTCAAATTGTTTAATGTTATTGCTAAGTGACTTTGGGATGATACCAGTTGTAAATATTTCTATTGGGACAATGTATACCTTGTTCATGTTCCATAGTCTTTCAATTTCCTCTTTTAATTCAGCATATTTCTGGTGTTTTTCACTTTTTGATTTCTGTATGTTAAGTGTGCTTGGAATGGCTATGTCTATTAAATAACTTGTTCTTGCTTATTCATCCTGCAATATTATATCCAGATGATTATTATGCATTGTCCTATCTGTAAAAGTGGATTGGCCATAATATAATTTATGGTATTCTGACTCTAAACATGGATCAGGATTTTATTTGTTGTAAGGTATGGTGTCTTTTATGAGTTTCTATTTTAAAGCAATATTTTGGTGAATGATGTTTGCCACTTGATTGTGCCTGTGTAAGTAATCAGATTGAGTTAAACTGCTGCAGGATCCTGTAAAGTGTTGGATTGTTTCTGGTTTCTCTTGGCATTTTCTGCAATTATCATCGTAAATATTTTATTATGTATCTTAGATTATTTTTGTTAACCACATGGTTCTTTATAGCTACAGGGAACACCTCCGTACCTGGGAAGAGGTCATCTAGTCATCTGAGATCCATGGAGTGTCATGGTTCTCCCACTGGTTAACTTTTTCTTCCAAGTGACACTTTCTTCATTTTTTTGGCTTATGCTTTCCTTTAAGTTTGGTGGTGTGTATTTCTTATCAGAATTGTATATGTTCACATGGAGTGCTGAATCCTGTTTTTGTTGATGAAAATATATCCTTAGAAGTTTTATCTGACGGCTGAGTAAATTTTTAATATCTGTTATTCCTCTTCCTCCTTCTGTCCTCAGTAGTGTTAACCTAAGTGCATTCCAAACTCCAAGCTACACACCATCTTGACTAGGAAATATAACCACCGTTGCTAGGTCAAAATCCCGGAGCCCTCACCATATCAGGTTTGTGAGTACATTACATCTCAAGTACTACAGCGGATTTAGAAGGAGGCTCATCACCACCTCTTCAAGGGCACCTTGGCTTGGGCAATCAAAAGCTGGCTCAGTGTATGAAGTCCACATCCCTAGAATGAATAAACAAAAATGTAGAGGGGAAGTTAAGGAAGCTGATAAATTAAGGATTACAGTATTAAAATAAGGGATAGGTCCAGAAATGGGGAGAAATGTTTTCATATGCAGAGTTTGTTTGAATTCTTTACTCCAGACTGTCATGAAGGCTCAGCCACTGACTGCATTTTTAAGAAAGCGATTGATAAATCCTGGATATTAAAGGAATCAATCGATCTAGAGATCAGAACAGATAAATAATGTTTGAATTGGAAGTTCAGCCATCCATAATCTTATTGAATATCACTATTATATCACTATTATATCACTATTGCTCATATTTATTTTGTTTTGTCTCATGTTATTGCTATTTTTTTCCATTAAAAGATCAATACTCAATTATGAAGAACAGGTTAGCTCTTAGTATTGTTAGGGAAATGTTAATATAGTTTTAAGTTTCTGATGATTAAGTGGCCTTGTGATATTTTTGATTCTTTGCATTTACCCAATATTGCATCGGCGAATGCAGAACCAGCAGATACCCTGGGCAGACACAAGTTCCCCATCAATATCCAGTGTTTTATGGATTAGTATAATACAGGAAAAACCTTGAAATAGGCAGTAAGTCAGGGGATAGTTATGCAGGCAGAAAAACTAAATTAACCTGTAATGTGAAGTCAGCTTTCCTTCTCCATTAATCCTTTCTGACCTGCTGCCATTTTGAGCATTCACTTTCATTTCAGACTTCCAGCAAATGCAGTGCTTTGTATTTCACAGCTGCAGCATTGTTTCATTTCCCTCTCTCCTTGTACATCCCCAAAAAGACCATCTGCAGTGGTCATTCCTTTACAGCCTTTCTCTGCTGGCACCATCACCACCACAAACTCTCTTGGTCTTCACCCAACCATCTCCTACCCCAAAGATAGACTGTGCACGTCTAACTTTTCATTTCCTTGGAAAAAATCACTGACCTGAATGTTAACTCTGCTTCTCCTTCACGAGGTCCTGCCTGACCTACTGAGTACTTCCAGCATTTTTTGTGTTTATTTAGGATTTCCAGCATCTGCGGCTTGTACAGTGTTTTTATTGCCAGAAAGACCATGCAGTTTTTCAGTCCTGTCACTTCACTGCTGAGAAAGCATGGTTGAAGAGTAATCACTTACAGCACTTCAATGGAGAAATCTGGCATCCCATTTACACACCTTGCGCTCTCAGGAATAGTCATGCAATAATGGATTTTGTATTATTAGCTGGTTGCTAATGGATAAATGCTAAGAAGAAAACCTTTCGTTCTTTGAGATGTGTCATTCAAATTCATCTGAAGGGGCCGCTTTTCTTTTGTTTGTTTTCTCACACAAACATTAGGTCATCAGCCTGATAAACTTGTATTATGCTGAAAATTCAATTCAGTCCTGAAGTCTTGGATTATGATAAACCGTCAGCCCCAAGATGCTGATGTTGAAGCACGACCAATATCGCTGAAGGAATCAATTGTAAAATAGGTTTTGCAGCTGAGTTGCAGAAATGGAAAAGGATTTTCTGATTTAATAATCTGAAAAATAATTTCATTGTTTATTTTCTCATCAAACAGCAGTATGTCCAGTTTCCCCTGCAATCCCTGCCCCAAAACCACTCAATCCCTACATTTCCTGATCATGGCTCTTCCACAGCCTGAGGTCTGTCAAATTTTATCTTGATAATCTTGTTCTTCCTTTCTTTGTGAGGCCCTCCGTTTTGGATGTTGTGCTTCTGCTGTCCGTATGTTGTGCAAGCCAGTACACAAGCCAGGCAGTACCCGACGGAGAGCAAGCTGTTGCCAGTGTAGCAAGCTTCCTCTGTCCATGAAGCTGATAAATCGAAAGGAACGGCAGAGACTCATACATTTTGGCACCAGTGGTGTTGCGGGAGTGGTCAGTCAGTGTTGAACTCAACATGGGAGGAGCTGAAGGAGAGATTGTTGAGGGTGAGGACCATTTCTGCCAGATGGATGGGAGTGGTGGTGGAGGGGAACTGGCTGGGTCTGAAGTGGAGAGCTTCTTAATAGAGAATAGAAGTGTATAGGGACTGGTCATCCACGGTGAAAGTGAGATGGTCAGGGCCAGCCCAGGGAATTGAAGTTGTTGAGGAAGTCAAGGGAATGTGAAGGGGCTGAACCAAGGGGGTAGAATGGAGTTGAGGTATCAGGACACAAATTTAGGGGAGCAGCAACGGGCAGAGACAATGGGTCTACCCGGACGGTCAGGTTTGTAGATGGTAGGAGGTAGAAACGAGCAGTGCCGGGTAAGGGAACTATCAGGTTGGTGGCAGTGGATGGGAGATAATACCATTAGATATAGGAGCAGAATTAGGCCATTTGGCCCATTGAATCTGCTCCACCATTTCAACATGGCTGATCCAAATTCCCTCTCGGCCCCAATCTCCTGCCTTCTCGCTGTATCGCTTCATTCCCTGACCAATGACTAATCTATCAATCTCTGCCTTAAATATACATAAAGACTTAGCCTGTACAGCTGCTCGTGCCAATAAGTTCCACAGATTTACCATTCTCTGCTAAAGAAATTCTTCCTCATCTCCATTCCAAAAGGATGCCCCTCTATTCTGAGGCTGTGTCCTCTGGTCTTGGACTCTCCCATCATAGGAAACGTCTTCTCCACATCCATATCATATCAAGGCCTCTCACCATTCAATAGGTTTCAATTAGGTCATTCTTCATTCTTCTGAATTCTAGTGAGTACAGGGCCAGAGCCATCAAACACTCTTCATATGACATGCCATTCAATACTGGAATCATTTTCTTGAACCTCCTTTGAACCTTCTCCAGTTTCAGCACATTCTTTCTAGATAAGGAGTCCAAAACTGCTCATGATGCTCCAAGTGAGGCCTCACCAGTGCTTTATATTACATTCTTGCTTTTATATTCTAGTTCTCTTGAAATGAATACTAACATTGCATTTGCCTTCCTCACCACAGACTCAACCTGCAAAGTAACCCTTAGGGAATCCTGCACAAGGACTTTCCAGCAGTCCAATATTCACTCTTGCCTCTCTTTTACACTTTGTACTAAAGAAACTTCTGGTATCCTCTTCAATATTATTGGCCAGTTTACTTTCGTATTCCATCTTTACCTTCTTAATGACTTATTTAGTTGCTCTCTGTTGGTTTTTAAAAACTTCCCAATCCTTTAACTTCTCACTAATTTTTGCTCTATTATATGCCCTTCTCTTTGGCTTTTATGTTGGATTTGATTTCTCTTATTAGCCACAGTTGTATCATCTTTCCTTTAGAATACTTCTTCCTTTATGGATGTCTATATCTTGAACCATCCCAATTGCTTCCAGAAATTCCAGCCATTGCTGCTCTGCCGTCATCTTTGCTGGTATTTTTTTCCAATCAAATGTGGCCATCTCCTCTCTCATGCCCCTGTAATTCCCTTTATTCCACTGTAATACTGATACAATTGACTTTAGGTTCTCCTTCTCAATTTCAGGGTGAATTTGATCACATTTTGATCACTAGCCCCAAGGGTTCTTGGACCTTAAGCTCTCTAAACAGATTCAGTTCATTGCACAACACCCAATCCAGAATAGCTGATCCCCTAGTGGGCTCAACCATGAGCTGTTCATAAAAAGCCATCTTGTAGGCATTCTAGAAACTCCCCCTCCTGGAATCCAGCAGCAGTCTGATTTTCCCTGTCTACCTGCATATCGAAGTCCCCATTGCCCTTTAACATTGCCCTTTTGGCATGCATCGTAATTTGTAGGCCACATCCTTACTACTGTTTGTGGGGGAGGGTCTGTAAACATCTCCCATCTGGGTCTTTTTACCTTTGCATTTCCTTAGCTCTATCCACAATGATTCAACACTTTCCAACCTGATATCACCTCTTTCTAATGATTTGATTTTACTTTTTTACCAACAGAGCAACACCGCCCCCTCTGCCTTCCTGCCTGTCCTTTTGAAACAATGTGTATCCTTAGACTTAAGCTCCCAGCAATAATCTTTTTTCAGCCTTGATTCAGTGGTGACCACAATATCATACCTGTCAATATGCAACTGTACTCCGTATACTGCACGTGTCCACAAAAACACCTGGGTCCTGTATTCACCCTTTTCAATTTTGTCCTCCTTTTATGTTGTTATTTATCCTGTTGACAGCAATTTCGCCCTATCAACAGCCTCTCCTCACTGCACATTGCCTCTGTTTGTAAACCAGCTACTGTATCTCATCTTCAGCACTATCATCCACCTTTCCTATGATACTACTTGCATTGAGATATAGGCAGCTGATGACACTAGTCACAGCATGCTCAACCTTCTGATTCCTGACTTTGTTTGATGTCTTACCAACATCTGCCTCCACAACCTCTCCACTAACTGCTCTGGCGCTCTGGTTCCCATCCCTCAGCAATTCTAGTTTAAACTCCACTGTGCAGCATTAACAAACCTTTCTGCTAGGACAATTAGTCCCCCTCCTGTTCAGGTGCAAACTGTCCCTTCTGTACAGGTCCCATCTTCCCTGGAAGAGAGCTGAATTATCCAACATTCTCCTTCCTACATCAACTCCTTAGCCACGTGTTAAACTATATAATCTTTCTAGTTGTGGCCTCACTAGCACGTGACATGGGTAGCAAACCTGAGATCACAACCCTGGAGGTCCTGCCTTTAACTTAGCACCTAACTCCCTGAACTCTCTTTGCAAAACCTCGTCATTTGTCCTACCTATGTCATTGTTACCTACATGGACCACAACTTCTGACTGTTCACCCTCCCACTTAAAAATGCTGAAGACTTGATCTGAGATCTCTGTCTCTGAACATAAACAAAACAAAAGAGATGGTTGTTGACTTCAGGAGGACATGGAGCGGCCACTCTCTGCTGAATGTCGATGACTCCTCCGTAGAGATCGTTAAGAGCACCAAATTTCTTGGTGTTCACCTGGCGGAGAATCTCACCTGGTCCCTCAACACCAGCTCCATAGCAAAGAAGGCCCAGCAGCATCTCTACTTTCTGTGAAGGCTGAGAAAAGTCCATCTCCCACCCCCCATCCTCACCACTTTCTACAGAGGTTGTATTGAGAGCATCCTGAGCAGCTGCATCATGGCCTGGTTTAGAAATTGCACCATCAAGGATCGCAAGACCCTGCAGCGGATAGTGAGGTCAGCTGAGAAGATCATCGGGGTCTCTCTTCCTGCCATCACAGACGTTTACACCACACACTGCATCCACAAAGCAAACAGCATTATGAAGGACCCCATGCACCCCTCATATTGTTACATACCTCAATGAGATCTAGTAACTTTCTTGTGAGAATGATGTAATGCTCTTTTGGAGGTCACCTGATGTAATTTTCCCGCCGATGTGAGGTCATGTGATGACATGTTCACCGCAGGTATAAAGGGGAAGACCCCTGGTGACGCAGTTAGTTTTCCAGTTAGAACATTAGCCAGAGACTCCGCTCCATTGCATTTTTTTTTATGATGCAGTTTCGATTTAAAATGAAGTTCTACGTTCTATTGTAAGGGACAACAGTGCTGGACTGGCAATTTCTGCCAGGTTTGTTGATGTACCTTTTCAGTAGTATTGGAGAGTGAAGACTTTATCGAAGTACAGGATATGAAGGGTTAAGAGAAGTCGGTAATGTTTGACAGTTTAATAAGGGATCGACCTTATTGAGTCTTCATCGAAGAAGTAGTGACCTGTATCAAAGATAACTCCTGCCAAAAGAGCAAGGAAGTTCATGCAAGGTTTGCTCTCTAGAAATAAAGGTCAGTTGTTTTTAAGCTGTTTAGTTCTTTCATTGTGAATCCTTTGGACAGAACCAGCAGGAAAGTCACGTCTATGAAGAAATCCTTCTCCAGAGCAGTCTCTCCCAATTGAATGTATAAATCTGTTGGACTTTCGAATTTACCATTTTAAGAACTGTATTTGACTTTACCGCTTTAAGAACTGTTTTCACATTTATCGCTTTAAGAACCAGTACCGAGTGGCAATTTGTTGAATGGCCGCATAGCGGTTAACTTCTGGTTAAGGTTTTTGTTTTTTTTAATTGTTTATCCATGTTTAATAAATGTTTGGTTGTTTTTATATAACCTGACTCGATTGATATTCATTGTTGCCGGTTACGTAACAATATAAACTCTTCTCTCTCCTGCCATCTGGCAAAAGACACCGAAGCATTTGGGCTCTCACGACCAGACTATGTAACAGTTTCTTCCCCCAAGCCATCAGACTCCTCAATACCCAGAGCCTGGACTGACACCAACCTACTGGCCTCTATTGTGCCTATTGTCTTGTTTATTATTTATTGTAATGCCTGCACTGTCTTGTGCACTTTATGCTGTCTTGGATAGGTCTGTAGTCTAGAGTGTTTTTTCTTACATAGTTCAGTGTAGTTTTTGTATTGTTTCATGTAGCTCCATGGTCCTGGAAAACGTTGTCTCATTTTTACTATGTTCTGTACCAGCAGTTATGGTTGAAATGACAGTAAAAAGTGACGACTTGACTTGACTTGACTTAAAATGTCTTGGACCCTGGCACCCGGGAGGCAGGTGTCTGGGAATCTCGTGTCCGCCCACAGAACCTCTTGTCCAGTCCCCTAACTAATGAATTCCCTGTCACCACAGTTTGCCTCGTTTCCCCCTCCCCTTCTGAGTCATAGAGGCAGACTCCGTGCAGGAGACCCGACCACTGTGACTTTCTCTGTTAGGACATTCCATCGCCCCGCCCCCACTGACAGTATCCAAAATGAAATCCCTGTTGTTGAGGGGGATGGCCACAGGGGGACTCTGAACTGGCTCCTTAACCACTTTCCCCTTCCTGACTGTCACCCAGTTTCCTGTGTCCTGCATCTTGGGTGTAGCTACCTCGCTATATGTCCGATCTATCACCCCTTCAAACTCCTGAATGATCCAGAATTCACTCACTTCCAGCTCCAACTCCTTAATGTGGATTGTTAGAAGCTGCAGCTGGGTGCATTTCTCGCATTTGTAGTCTTCAGGGTCATTGAAGGTCTCCCTGCCTTCCCACATCCTGCAGATTTCTAGACCTGCTGAGGCTAGTGATGATGCGGAAGACAATGGCCTGACGGTCTGGAGTGGGGTCCTGTTTAAGGGGAGGTGCCTGGCCTTAGCAAGTTAGAGGTCAGTCAGCAACAGTACAACAGCACACTCTTTGTCTGTGGGGTTTATGGTGAGGTTGGGATTGATATGTAGAGAGTGGAAGGCAGTACATTTCGAGGAGGAGAAGGAGTGAAGTCGAGGTTGTTGATGTCTCATTGGCATTTAGAGATCAATAGATCCAGAGCAGGTAGAGAACCAGAGAAGGGAGCCAAGAAGAGGATCAGAGTTGGTGACGGGAAAGGGGGACACTGGAGCAAGGTGGAGATTCAGTGCCGAAGAAGTGAACTCGTAGACGGAAGCAACGAAAGGAGAGCTTGGCATTGTGGCGGGTGCAGAACTCAGAACAGTACAGCACAAAAACAGACTATTGTTGTGCTTAAATAATTAAAATCGTAATGAAAAGCTGAATAAACTAGACCCTTCTGCCAACACAGTCCGTATCCCTCCATTCTCTACACCTTCATGTGCCGATCTAAAAGTCTGTTTACCACCTCTATTGTGTTTGCCTCCCCTACAGGCCCTGGCAATACCAGCTCTAAAGATGAGTGTCTTTAGCCAGGGAGTGTTGAATCTGTGAAATTCATTGCCATGAACAGTTGTGGGAGCAAGTCATTGGGTATATTTAAAGTGGAGGTTGATAGGTTCTTGATTAGTAAGGGTGTCAAAAGTTACAGGGAGACGGCAGGAAAATAGAGTTGAGAGGAATAATAAATCAGCTATAAGTGAATTGTAGAACAGACTAAATGGGCCAAATGGCCAAATTTGTTCCTTTGTTTTATGCTCTTTTGCTCCTTAAAGCTGCAACATCACTTCCCATATATCTTTGCAATATTATTAAGTAGTGCAGTCATTTCCAGGGTGCAATGGACTTGGACTCTGAGATTCCTTTGTACATCACCACTGTTAAGTGTCTTGCCATTAGCAGTGTACTGTCTCTTTGTATTGGATCTCACAAAGTGCAACACCTCACGTTAGGACCAATTCAACTCCATCTGCCATTTCTCCATCCATATTTGCAACTGACCTATATCCTGCTGCGCCTTTTGGCAATCTTACACACCATCCATAGAGCCTTCAATCTTTGTATCATCTGTAAATAACACAAAGGAGATTACAAGTTGTTTAAAAGGTAATTGAACAGGTACATGGAAAAGTTTAGAGGTGATATGGGCTAAATGTGGGCAAATAGGACCAGATTACATGGAAACCTTGGTCTGTTTGGACCCACTGGATTGAAAGGCTTTGTTTCCGTGCTGTCGGTCTCTATGGTGAATGGCTTTAAGTACATGCATGCATTGGCGTAACAATAAACTAACTTGCAACGATACCCAATGCAATAGGCACATAGCACCAGATTCACAACAGTCACAAGAAAAATCATAAACTAAGCATGATTATACACAATTGAACAAAAATGCAAAGTGCATTGAAGTGCAATAATGTTGCTATACAGAGGTAGTGATTAGGATACTATGGATTGGTTGCACCATCAAATGTATGAAGGGAAGTAGCTGTTCTCAACCTGGTTGTGTGATGTTCCAGGCATCTGTACCTCCTGCCTGTTGGTAGTTGTGAATAGATGGCATGGTCCAGATGACGGGGATCTTTGATCAAAGATGTTGCCTTCTTGAGCCAACACCGCATGTGGATGCTACTGATAGTGGAGAGGGATGTGCCAGTCATGTGCTGGGCTGTACAGTACTCTCTGCAGCTTCTTACATTCCTGTGCAACCTGTCAGGATACCTTCAACCCTCCATCTGTACAGGTTTGTGACAGTGTTTGGTAATGTGTCAAACTTCTTTAACTTTCTATGAAAGTCAAGATATCGGCATGTATTTCTTGTGGTTATATTTATGTGCCAGATCCAGTGCAGCTTATCCAATATGCTGACATCCATTCATTGTTTCAGGGGAAAGACTGAAGGTGAAAGGCTTGGATCCCCTGCTGTATATGTGGGCAATGGTATCGACGGTGTCAGAGTGAATGTCAGTGAAACTGGTAAAAAGATGATAGCATAAATCTCCTCTCTCTTAAAATGTGTTCCCCACTTGATCAGCCTCATCTTATACCATGTTAGCTAAATGAGACATGTCGGATGCTAAGTGCATACATCCCAGCATAAAAGTACAAGTACAAAGAAGCATGGCAGTGACTTCACTTCCTTAAAAATTTGTAAATATTTTGGAATAACATCTAAAACTTTAACAAACCTCTGTAGGTATGCAGTGGAGAGTATATTGACTGGCTGCATCACAGCCTAGTATGGAAACACCAAAGCCCTTGAATGGGAATGCCCAGAAAAAGTAGTGGAAATGGCTCAGTCCATCATGGCTAAAGTTCTCCCCTCCCCACCATTGAGCACATCTGCACAAAATACTGTCGCAGGAAAGCAGCATCCACCTTCAGGGCCTCCCACCGCCCAAGACGTACTCTCTTCTCACTGCTGCCATCAGGAAGAAGGTACAGGAGCCTTTGGACTGACACCACCAGTTTCAGAAACAGTTATTATCCCTCAGTCATCAGGCTATTGAACTAAAGGGGAAAACTTGTCAATCTTTGAAATATTCCCACAACCAATGGACTCACTTTCAAGGAATCTTCATCTAATTTTCTTAATATTTAAATCTTCTTTATTTATTATTATTATTTCATTCTTTTTATATTTGGACAGTTTGTTCTCTTTTGCACACTGGTTGAATTTCCAAATTGGTGTAGTCTTTTATTGATTCTGTATGGTTATTATTCCACGGATTTACTGAGTATGCCCGCAAGGAAATGCATCTCAGAGTTGTATTCGGTGACTTTTACTTTGAATGATGAGAGTTTTGAGAACATGAGGTAAAGTGAAAAAAAACTTCAGGAAGATAATGTGGTGTAATCAAACTAAACTGTACTTAGAGCCACAGGTGAGAGCTGGGTGGCAGGTGGGGACCAAAGGTGGACAAGCTGCCACTGGCGGAGCATGACAAGCCCGCTATCCCTCCTGGACACCCCATACTCTCTGGTCCATAATATAGCTGCATTAACATGATCATATCTTTCTTGTTCCTCAGTTCCATCCATAATGCCTCACGGGGCATGTTCTCCAGTCTGTCCTGACTGAGCACTGCCATGACTTTTCCCCTGACTAGTAATGCCACCCCTTTCCCTTTAAACCCTCCTGCACTGTTGCGTCTAAAACAACTGAACCCCAGAATATTGAGCTGTCAGTCCTGTCCCTCCTGCAGCAGAGTCTCACTAATGGCTACAATATCATAACTCCATGTGTTGATCCATGTCCTGAGCTCATCTCCTTTCCTACAATACTTCTTGCATAGAAATATACATGCCTCAGAACATTAGTCACACCATGCTCAACTCTTTGATTCCTGTCATTGTCTGGGGACAGAAGATGCTGTATTTAAATGCGCATAGCAGTTGGAGTAAGGTGGATGAACTTGTGGTGCAATTAGAGATTGGTTGGTAAGACGTTGTGGGCATCACTAACCATGGCTGAAAGAAGACCATAGATTGGAGGTAATACTTTCTATTGAAAGGACAGGCAGGAAGGCATAGGCAGTGGTGTGGCTTTGCTGATAAGAGATGAAATTGTGTATTTGGAAAGAGGTGACATAGGGTCAGAGAATGTTGAATCTTTGTGGGTGGAGTTAAGAAATTGCAAGGGTAAGAAAAACATTATGGGAATCTTATATAGGGCTCCAAATAGTAGACAAGATGTGGGGCTGACATTGCAAAGGGATCTGGAAAAGGCATGTAATAAGGGTAATGACACAATTGTAAGTGGGGATTTCAATATGCAAGAGCATTGGGAAAATCAGTTTGGTGTCGGATCACAAGAGAGGAAATTTGTTGCACCCCTGTGAGATGGTGTTTTAGAGCAGCTTGTGCTTGAGCCTACTCAGGGAAAGGCTATCTTAGATTGGGTGTTGTGTAATAACCCAGATCTTATTAGGGAGCTTAGCTAAAGGAACCCTTAGAAGGCAGTGATCATAATATAAACAACAGGAATTCTGCAGATGCTGGAAATTCAAGCAACATACATCAAAGCTGCTGGTGAACGCAGCAGGCCAAGCAGCATCTATAGGAAGAGGCGCAGTCAACGTTTCAGGCCGAGACCCTTCGTCAGGACTAACTGAAAGAAGAGTGAGTAAGGGATTTGAAAGCTGGAGGGGGAGGGGGAGATGCAAAATGATAGGAGAAGACAGGAGGGGGAGGGATGTAAGGGATTTGAAAGCTGGAGGGGGAGGGGGAGATGCAAAATGATAGGAGAACACCTGTCTTCTCCTATCATTTTGCATCTCCCCCTCCCCCTCCAGCTTTCAAATCCCTTACTCACTCTTCCTTCAGTTAGTTCTGACGAAGGGTCTCGGCCTGAAACGTCGACTGCACCTCTTCCTATAGATGCTGCTTGGCCTACTGCGTTCACCAGCAACTTTGATGTATGTTGAGTGATCATAATATGATTGAGTTCATACTGCAATTCAAGAGGGAGAAGCATAAGTCACATGTATCAGTATCACAATGGAATAAAGGGAATTAGAGGGGCATGAGAGAGGAGTTTTCCCAGGTGGATTGGAGGAGGATATTGACAGGGATGATAGCAGAGCAGAGATGGCGGAAGTTTCTGCGAATAGTTCACAAGGCACAGGAAAGATATGTCCCACAGAGGAAGAAGTTCTCAAATGACAACTGTGGCTGACAAAGGAAGTTGAGGACTGCATAAAAGCCAAGGAAAAGGCATATAAGGTAGCAAAAGTGATTGGGAAGTTGGATAGTTGGGAACCTTTAAAATCCAACAAAAGGCAACCAAAAAAGCTATAAGAAGGAAAAAGATGAAATACAAGGGCAAACTAGCCAGTAATATAAAGCAGGATGCCAAAAGTTTTTTCAATTATATAAAGGAAGTGAGGGCCAACATTGGACCACTGGAAAGTGATGCTGGTGAGGTAGTAATAGGGAACAAGGAAATGGCAGATGAACTTAATAGGTACTTTGCAGCTATCTTGACTGTGGAAGACACTAGTAGTGTGCCAGAGGTCCGTGAGTGTCAGGGAGCAGGAGTGAGTGCCATTGATAATACAAGGAAAATGTGAAGGCAAACCTAAAGGTCTTAAGGTGGATAAGTCACCTGGACCAGTTGGACTACATCCCAGAGTCCTGAGCGATAACAGATGCATTGGTCATGATCTTTCAAGAATCACTTGATTCTGGCATGGTCCCAGAGGACTGGAAAATTGCAAATGTCACTCCATTCTTTAAGAAGGGAGGAAGACAAAAGGAAGGAAATTATAGGTCAGTTAGCCTAACCTCAGTGGTTTGGAAAGTGTTGGACTCTATTACTAAGAATGAGGTTTCGGGGTACTTGGAGACCAATGATAAAATAAGTCAAAGTCAGCATGATTTCTGTAAGGGGATACCTTGCCTGATAAATCTTTTAGATTTCCTCGAGGAAGTAACAAGCAGTTGGACAAAGGAGAGGCAGTGGATGTCATTTACTTGGATTTCCAGAAGGCGTTTGATAAGGTGTCACACATGAGGCTGCTTAACAAGATAAGATCTTATGGTGCTAGGGGAAAGATACTGGCATGGATAGAGGAATGGCTGACAGGCAGGAGGCAGCCCATGGGAATAAAAGGGGCCTTTTTTGGTTAGCTGTTGATGACTAGTGGTGTTCCTCAGGGATCAGTATTGGGACAGCTGTTTTTCACATTAGAACATAGAAATCTACAGCACATTGCAGGCCTTTCAGCCCACAGTGTTGTGCCGATCAAGTAACCTATTCTAGAGACTGCCTTGTATTACCCTACCACATAGCTCTCTGTTTCTCTAATCTCCATATACCTATGTAAGAGTCTCTTAAAAGACCCTATTGTATCCTCCTCCATCACCATTGCCGGCAGCCCATTCTACGCACTCACCACTCTCTGTGTGACAAACTTACCCCCGACACCCTCTCTGTACCTACTTCCAAACACCTTAAAACTACGTCTCCTCATGTTAGCTATTTCAGCCCTGAGAAAAAGCCTCTGGCTACCCACATGACCAACGACTCTCATCATTTTATACACCTCCATCATGTCACCTCTCATCCTCCATCACTCCAAGGAGAAAAGGTCAAGTTAACTCAACCTATTCTCATAAGGCATGCTCTCCAATCCAAGCAAGATCCTTGAAAATCTCTTCTGCGCCCTTTCTATAGTATCAAAATCCTTTCTGTAGTGAGGTGACCAGAACTGAACACAGTACTCCAAGTGGAGTCCAACTAAGGTCTTATATAGCTGTAATATTACCTTATGGCTCTTAAACTTAATCCCACAGTTGATAAAGGCCAACACACCACTCCTTCTTAACCACACTGTCAACCTGCGCAGCAGCTTTGTGTGTCCTCTGGACACAGACCCCAAGATCTCTCAGATCTTCCACTCTGCCAAGATTCTCACCATTAATACTATATTACTGACATTAGAAACATAAAAAACCTACAGCACAATACAGGCCCTTCGGCCCACAGAGTTGTGCCAAACATGTCCCCATTTTAGAAGTTACTAGGCTTACCTATAGCCCTCTATTTTACTAAGCTCCATGTACCTATCTAAAAGTCTATTAAAAGACCCTATTGTATCTGCCTCCACCACCGTTCCCGGCAGCCCATTCTACGCACTCACCACTCTATGAGTGAAAAAACTTAACCCTGACATCTCCTCTGTACCTACTCCACAGCACCTTAAACCTGTGTCCTATTATGGCAACCATTTCAACCCTGGGAAAAAGCCTCTGACTAGCCACATGATCAATGCCTCTCATCATCTTATACACCTCTATCAGGTCACCTCTCATCCTCTGTCTTTCCAAGGAGAAAAGGCCGAGTTCACTCAACCTATTCTCATAAGGCATGCTCCCCAATCCAGGCAACATCCTTGTAAATCTCCTCTGCACCCTTTCTATGGTTTCCACATCCCTCCTGTAGTGAGGTGACCAGAACTGAGCACAGTACTCCAAGTGGGGTCTGATCAGGGTTCTATATAGCTGCAACATTACCTCTCGGCTCCTAAATTCAATTCCACGATTAATGAAGGCCAATACGTCGTACACCTTCTTAACCACAGAGTCAACCTGCACAGCTGCTTTGAGTGTCCTATGGACTCAGATCCCAAGATCCCTCTGATCCTCCACACTGCCAAGAGTCTTACCATTAATACTATATTCTGTCATCATATTTGACCTATCAAAATGAACCACTTCACATTTATCTGGGCTCCATCTGCCACTTCCCAGCCCAATTTTGCATCCTATCAATGTCCCACTGTAACTTCTGACAGCCCTCCACACTATCCACAACACCCCCAATCTTTGTGTCATCAGCAAACTTACTAACCCATCCCTCCACTTCCACATCCAGGTCATTTATAAAAATCATGAAGAGTAAGGATCCCAGAACAGGTCCTTGAGGCACTCCACTGGTGATTGTCCTCCTTGCAGAATATGACCCATCTACAACCATTCTTTGCCTTCTGTGGGCTAGCCAGTTCTGGATCCACAAAGCAATGTCCCCTTGGATCCCATGCCTCCTTACTTTCTCAATAAGCCTTGCATGGGATACCTTATGAAGTGCCTTGCTGAAATCCATATACACTACATCTACTGCTCTTCCTTCATCAATGTCTTTAGTCACATCCTCAAAAAATTCAATCAGGCTTGTAAGGCACGACCTGCCCTCAACAAAGCCATGTAGACTACTCCTAATTCATATTAAACCTCTCTAAATGTTCATAAATCCTGCCTCTCAGATCTTCTCCAACAACTTACCAACCACTGAGGTAAGACTCACTGATCTATAATTTCCTGGGCTATCTCTACTCCCTTTCTTGAATAATTGAACAACATCCGCAACCCTCCAATCCTCTGGAACCTCTCCCATCCCCATTGATGATGCAAAGATCATCGCCAGAGGCTCAGCAATCTCCTCCCTCACCTCCCACACCTCCCACAGTAGCCTGGGGTACATGTCATCCAGTCCTGGCGACTTACCCAACTTGATGTTTTCCAAAAGCTCTAGCACATTCTCTTTCTTAATATCTACATGCTCAAGCTTTTCACTCTGCTGCAGGTCATCACTACAATCACCAAGATCCTTTTCCATAGTGAATATAGTATTCATTAAGTACCTCTGCTATTTCCTCCAGTTCCGTACATACTTTCCCACTGTCACACTTGATAGGTCCTATTCTTTCACGTCTTATCATCTTGCTCTTCACATACTTGTAGAATGCCTTGGGGTCTCCCTTAATCCTGCGTGCCAAGGCCTTCTCATGGCACCTTCTGGCTCTCCTGATTTCCTTCTTAAGCTCCTTCTTATTAGCCTTATAATCTTCTAGATCTCTATCATTACCTAGTTTTTTGAACCTTTGTAAGCTCTTCTTTTCTCCTTGATTAGATTTACAACAGTCTTTGTACACCACGGTTCCTGTAGCCTACCATCTTTTCCCTGTCTCATTGGAACATATCTATACAGAACTCCACACAAATACCCCCTGAATATTTGCCACATTTCTTCCATACTTTTCCCTGAGAAATCTGTTTCCAATTTAAGCCTCCAATTTCCTGCCTGATACCCTCATAATTCCCCTTACTCCAAATAAACGCTTTTCTAACTTGTCTGTTCCTATCCCTCTCCAATGCTATTGTAAAGGAGATAGAATTATGATCACTATCTCCAAAATGCTCTTTCACTAAGAGACCTGACACCTGACCAGGTTCATTCCCCAATACCAGATCAAGTACAGCCTCTCCTCTTGTAGGCTTATCTACATATTGTGTCAAGAAACCTTCCTGAACACACCTAACAAACTCCACCCCATCTAAACCCCTTGCTCTAGGGAGATGCCAGTTGATATTTGGGAAATTAAAATCTCTCATCACGACAACTCTGTTATTATTACACCTTTCCAGGATCTGTTTCCCTACCTGCTCCTCGATATCCTTGTTACTATTGGGCGGCCTATAAGAAACACCCAGTGGAGTTATTGACCCCTTCCTGTTCCTAACCTCCACCCACAGAGACTCTGTAGACAATCCCTCCATGGCATCCACCTTTTCTGCAGCCGTGACATCATCTCTGATCAACAGTGCCACGCCCCCACCTCTTTTGCCTCCCTCCTTGTCCTTTCTGAAACATCTAAAACCCGGCACTTGAAGTAACCATTCCTGTCCCCAAGCCATCCAAGTCTCTGTGGTGGCCACGACATCATATCTCCAAGTACTGATCCACGCTCTAAGCTCATCCGCTTTGTTCACAACACCCCTTGCTTTAAAATTGACGTATCTCAAACCTTCAGTCTGAGCGCTTCCTTTCTCTATCACCTGCCTATCCTCCCTCTCGCACTGTCTACAAGCTTTCTCTCTTTGTGAGCCAACCTCCTCTCCCCCAGTCTTTTCAATTCGGTTCCCACCCCCAAACAATTCTGGTTTAATCTCTCCCCAGTAGCCTTAGCAAACCTCCCTGCCAGGATATTGGTCCGCCTGGGATTTAAGTGCAACACGTCCTTTTTGTACAGGTCACATGTGCCCCAAAAGAGGTCCCGATGATCCAGAAATCTGAATCCCTGCCCCCTGCTCCAATTCCTCAGCCACGCATTTATCCTCCACCTCATTCTATTCCTATTCTCTCTGTTGATTGTTTATTAATGATTTAGATAATGGATGTATGGGGTGTCAGAGAGGGGTAGCACCTCTGGTCCCCACCTGGCACACAGCTCTCACCTGTGGCATGTGACAGCGGCCACACCCTGGGCAACAGCTTCGACAAGCCGGCTAAACCAGGTGAGGGTAGCCGACAGGTCTCAAACCCTCGGTGAGATAGGGAGTTGTCTATCCCAGCATGTGAAGACAGACTCCGGCGGATTGAGCGGGCGAGACCAATGGAAGGTCCAACGGTCAAGAAGGCGGTCTCTGCAAGTGTCATGGAACGCGTAGAGCAGGACAAGACACAGAAGACGTCCTGGTCATCCACTGTGTCTAATCCCATCTCCAGCCGTCTTGACTCTGTCTTGCCACTGGATCCAGATGGGAATTGGGAAGAGAGAGTGAGGCTGACGCTGCGCAACTCTCCCTCACTTAAATCCAAATCACTCGCTAGTCTCGACACCATCATAATGGTGTCAAGGTCCTCATCGACGTCGACTATGGACGAACACACAGATAGTGGAATTGATGGATTAGTGACAAAGTTTGCAGATGACATGAAGATAGGTGGAGGGATGGGTAGTGCTGAGGAAGCGATGTGATTGGAGCAGGACTTTGACAAATTAGAAGAATGGGCAAAAATGGTGGCAGATGAAATACAGTGTTGGGAAAAATATGATAATGTATTTTGGTAAAAGGAACAATAGTGCGGACTATTACCTAAATGGGGAGAAAGTTCAAATATCAGACTTGCAGAGGGACTTAAGAGTTAATTTACAGGTTGAGTCTGTGGTAAAGAAGGCAAATGCAATGTTGGCATTTATTTCAAGAGGAATAGAATATAAAAGCAAGCAGATAACAATGAGCCTTTATAAAACACTAGCCAGGCCACACTTAGAGAACTGTCAACAGTTTTGGGCCTCATATCTTAGAAAGGATGCATTGTCATTGGAGCGAGTCCAGAGGAGGTTCAGAGGACGATTCCAGGAATGAAGGGTTAACTCATGAGGAGCATTTGGCAGCTTTAGGCCTGTACTGACTGGAATTAGAAGAATGCGGGAGGATCTCATTGAAACCTACTGAATGTTGAAAGGACTAGATAGGATGGATGTGGAGACGATGTTTCCTATGGTAGGGGTATCCAGAACTAGAGGGCACATCCTCAAAATTGAGGGGTGACCCTTTAGAAAAGTGGTAAGGAGGGCATCAGGGTAAGGAGGGTAAGTAGGTTAGGGCATCAAAGTTTATAGTGAGAAGGCAGGTGTCTGGGGTTGAGTGTGGTCCAAGAGTAACCAAGGTAGAATGGTGGAACAGACTCAATGTGCTGAATGGCAACATCCCATCTGGGAATCTTGTCCTTATACACAGAGCCTGCTTCCGGTACCCCAGACTAATGAATCCCCTATCACCACACTCACCTCTTCTTCCTCTTTCCCTTCTGAGTCACAGAGCCAGACTCAGTGCCAGAGGCCTGACCGCCTGACTTCCTTCTGCTAGGTCATTTCCCCCAACAGTGTCCAAAGTGCTGTTGAGGGGGTAGCTCTAGTGGTACACTGCACTGGCTGTTTAACCCCTTTCCACTTCCTGACTGTCACCATGTCTCTTGTGTCCTGTACCTTAGATGCAAATAGTTCTCCATATGTCCTATGTGTCAACCCCTCAGCCTCCTGAATGATCCAGAATTCATCCCATCCCAGCTCCAACTCCTTAATGTGGGGTGTCTGAAGCTGCAGCTGGGTACACTTCTTTCAGGTGATGTTGTCAGGGACACTGGAGCTCTCCCTGCCTTCGCACATCCTGTAAGACGAGCATTCCACTATACTGCCTGACATCCATACTATTCTAACTACACAAATATAAAGAAGGAAACAATAAATAAACCAGAAAAAACTACCTACAGCTTTTCTGCCTTCTCTCACACAAGCCTCTCCTCGCAGAAGTCTTGAACAGCTAAAGCCTCAAATGATCATTCTAACACTGTCCACTCCAACAAAGGCCACTCCACTTGCCCCTGCCTTATTTTTATTTATTCTCGACAATCAATCCTAACCACTAACTGACTACTTTTCCAACACCAAACTTAGATGGGGAGCACTTGGTAAATGCACTCCTTACACGCACAAACATTCACACACGCACAAATATTGCCATGTCATTCTGCTGTCGTTGTGTTAAGCATGCATACACACTCCAATGTCTTCCGTGGTATATTCTTGTAATGAGTCCTAAACCAATGTAATTCTGTGTATGCTTTCCTTTCTGTAATTAATGCAGGTACTTTTGTTTATTTTGTAATATAATAGTAACTACATTCTGCGGTGCATCATATTTTAATGCACGTGTAGTCTTAAGCTAATTTTGTTAGTAATTCAAGATGGTATGTCTAAGTGCCTAAAAAGAAAGGAGTTCACAGTCAGTGAGAGAGAGAGACGGGGTTCACACTGGACAAGAATAAGTACAGAGTTATTATTGTTTTCTGGTAGATATCTTTTTGTAAATATTGACATTTTCTTTTCACTATTTTCATTAATTTTTGTAAGCTTGATTTTTTACGCTCCTAATAAACTCTCTTGCACTAAAGCACTAAGTGACTCGAGCCATTTTTTTCTTTAGTCATAACCCACATATATAATATATGGTAGCAATGGTGCCATAGCCAGTCACAAAGGGGTGCATTCAACTCGGGAAGAGTGGGACTATGTTCCCAAATCGGGAAACCCTCTGCAGCTAAAAGTGAAGTACATTCCTGGGAAACAGCTAAGATCTCAGAGGACGAAAACCTTGAGCATGTGGATATTAAGAAAGAGGATGTGCTGGAGCTTTTGGAAAGCATCAAGTTGGATAAGTCACCGGGACCAGATGAGATGTACCCCAGGCTACTGTGGGATGTGAAGAAAGAGATTGCTGAGCCTCTGGCGATAATGTTTGCATCGTCAATGGGGACGGGAGAGGTTCCAGAGGATTGGAGGGTTGTGGATGTTGTTCCATTATTCAAGAAAGAGAGTAGAGATAGCCCAGGAAATTATAGACCAGTGAGTCTTACTTCAGTGGTTGGTAAGTTGATGGAGAAGATCCTGAGAGACAGGATTTATGAATATTTGGAGAGGTGTAATATGATTAGGAGTAGTCAGCATAGCTTTGTCAAAGGCAGGTCGTGCCTTACAAGCCTGATTGAATTTTCTGAGGATGTGACTAAGCACATTGATGAAACAAGAGCAGTAGAAACATAGAAACATAGAAAATAGGTGCAGGAGTAGGCCATTCGGCCCTTCGAGCCTGCACCGCCATTTATTATGATCATGGCTGATCATCCAACTCAGAACCCAGCCTTCCCTCCATACCCCCTGACCCCTGTAGCCACAAGGGCCATATCTAACTTCCTTTTAAACATAGCTAATGAACTGGCCTCAACAGTTTGCTGTGGCAGAGAATTCCACAGATTCACCACTCTCTGTGTGAAGAAGTTTTTCCTAACCTCGGTCCTAAAAGGCTTCCCCTCTATCCTCAAACTGTGACCCCTCGTTCTAGACCTCCCCAACATCGGGAACAATCTTCCTGCATCTAGCCTGTCCAATCCCTTTAGGATCTTATACGTTTCAATCAGATCCCCCCTCAATCTTCTAAATTCCAACGAGTACAAGCCCAGTTCATCCAGTCTTTCTTCATATGAAAGACCTGCCATCCCAGGAATCAATCTGGTGAACCTTCTTTGTACTCCCTCTATGGCAAAGATGTCTTTCCTCAGATTAGGGGACCAAAACTGCACACAATACTCCAGGTGTGGTCTCACCAAGGCCTTGTACAACTGCAGTAGTACCTCCCTGCTCCTGTACTCGAATCCTCTCGCTATAAATGCCAGCATACCGTTCGCCTTTTTCACCGCCTGCTGTACCTGCATGAAATACAAGGTGTAATATGATTAGGAGTAGTCAGCATAGCTTTGTCAAAGGCAGGTCGTGCCTTACAAGCCTGATTGAATTTTCTGAGGATGTGACTAAGCACATTGATGAAACAAGAGCAGTAGTTGGAGTGTATACAGATTTCAGCAAGGCATTTGACAAGGTACCCCATGCAAGGCTTATTGAGAAAGTAAGGAGGCATGGGATCCAAGGGGACATTGCTTTGTGGATCCAGAACTGGCTTGCCGACCGAAGGCAAAGAGTGGTTGTAGACGGGTCATATTCTGCATGGAGGTCAGTCACCAGTGGTGTGCCTCAAGGTCTGTGACCCCTGCTCTTTGTGACTTTTATAAATGACCTGGATGAAGAAGTAGAGGGATGGGTTAGTAAATTTTCTGATGACACAACAGTAGGAGGTGTTGTGGATAGTGTGGAGGGCTGTCAGAGGTTGCAGTGGGACATTGATAGGCTGCAAAACTGGGCTGAGAAGTGGCAGATGGAGTTCAACCCAAATAGAATTATAGAACATAGAACATAGAATAGTACAGCACAGTACAGGCCCTTCGGCTCACAATGTTGTGCCGACCCTCAAACCCTGCCTCCCATATAAGCCCCCACCTTAGATTCCTCCATATACCTGTCTAGTAGTCTCTTAAACTTCACTAGTGTATCTGCCTCCACCACTGACTCAGGCACTGCATTCCACGCACCAACCACTCTCTGAGTAAAAAACCTTCCTCTAATATCCCCCTTGAACTTCCCACCCCTTATCTTAAAGCCATGTCCTCTTGTATTGAGCAGTGGTGCCCTGGGGAAGAGGCGCTGGCTATCCACTCTATCTATTCCTCTTATTATCTTGTACGCCTCTATCATGTCTCCTCTCATCCTCCTTCTCTCCAAAGAGTAAAGCTTAATCTCTGATCATAATGCATACCTTCTAAACCAGGCAGCATCCTGGTAAATCTCCTCTGTACCCTTTCCAATGTTTCCACATCCTTCCTATAGTGAGGTGACCAGAACTGGACACAGTACTCCAAGTGTGGCCTAAGAGTGAGGTGGTTCATTTTGGTAGGTCAAATATGATGGCAGAATATATTAATGGTAAGACTCTTGGCAGTGTGGAGGATCAGAGGGATCTTGGGGTCCAGGTCCATAGGACACTCAAAGCTGCTCCGCAGGTTAACTCTGTGGTTAAGACGGCATACGGTGCATTGGCCTTCATCAACCATCGAATTGAGTTTAGGAGCCGAGAGGTAATGTTGCAGCTATATAGGACCCTGGTCAGACCCCAGTTGGAGTACTGTGCTCATTTCTGGTTGCCTCACTATAGGAAGGATCTGGAAACCATAGAAAGGGTGCAGAGGAGATTTACAAGGATGTTGCCTGGATTGGGGAGCATGCCTTATGAGAACAGGTTGAGTGAACTCGGCCTTTTTTCCTTGGAGCGACGGAGGATGAGAGGTGACCTGATAGAGGTGAATAAAATGATGAGAGGTATTGATCATGTGGATAGTCAAAGGCTTTTTCCCAGGGCTGAAATGGCTGGCACAAGAGGGCACAGGTTTCAAGTGCTTGGGAAGTAGGTACAGAGGAGATGTCAGGGGTAAATTTTTTTTGCAGAGAGTGGTGAGTGCATGGAATTGGCTGCTGGCGATGGTGGTGGAAGTGGATACGATAGGGTCTTTTAAGAGACTCCTGGACAGGTACATGGCACTTAGAAAAATAGAAGGCTATGGGTAACCCTAGGTAATTTCTAAGGTAAGTACATGTTCAGCACAGCTTTGTAGACTGAAGGGCCTGTATTGTGCTGTAGGTTTTCTATGTTTCTATGTATCATCCCAGGCTAAACTCAGGCCATCAAGTGGCACTGTCTCTGAACCCTCCCTGGACAATCTTCTGAGACTTTTTGCCTGCATAGTAGAGCAGAGATAATGCTTTTAGAAAGGAACTTCCAAGCCTGTGGAAGGGTCCGAAGATGCCTTCTTATCAACAAAGTGATAATATTGGGAACTACCTCTTCAGGTTTCAGAGGATGGCCCGGATATGGCAATGGCCAGAGGAGGAGTAGGCTTGCTAACTAGTACCAATACTGATGGGTAAAACTCCCGAAGTCTTCATTGCAGTGGATGAGGAGAGATCCAACAACTATCCTGATCTGAAGTAGATGCTGCAGGCAAAGTCTGATATTTCAGTAGAAACCTATTGCCAACACTTCTGTTGCAGTATTATACCACCGGGGAAGTTACCCACTGAGGGGTCCCTACCGCCAATAGATCAACCAGAGCAGAATTTCAAGGAGGAGACTGGTGACACCATTGTTCTGGAGCAGCTTCTGCAAGTTCTTTCTCCAGACACCAGAATATAGGTCAGAGAGTATGAGCCAGCCAGTGGACTCACTGCAGCCTAACTTGTCCTACAGTACCTCATTACCAACAAGAGGTGGCATCACAACCATTATTCCAAAGCAATAGAGAATCTAACACTCCAAGGGACTCTCAGGGTAACTGTGGAATTGGGGTGTGGGAGAAAAGGGGGCAAATCATTTCATTGATGGAACGTATGAGCATATTGACAGTAACATATTTACGGCCCAGTGGATCGTGTCACTGATGGAGTAAATGGACAGCACCCCATTCACAACCTAGATCTGTCGCTGATGGAGTAAATGGATAGCACCCCATTCACAGCCCAGTGGATCGTGTCACTGATGGAGTAAATGGAAAGTATCCCATTCACAACCCAGCATAAGGGGTCACTGATGGAGTACATGTACACCCCATTCACAACCCGGATCTGTCACTGTTGGAGTACATGGAAAGCACCCCATTCACAACCCAGCAAATCATGTCACTGATGGAGTACATGTACACCCAACTCTCAACCCAGCAAATCATGTCACTGAGGAAGGACAAGGATAGCATGTCCTTCACAATACAGCAAATCATGTCATTGATGAAGTAGCTGGGCAGCTGCCCATTCCGACTCAGCAGATCATTTTCTTGATGGAGTACATGGACAGCACACCATTTAAAACCCAGCAGATGGTGTCAGTGATAGATTACATGGACAGCACCCCTCTCACAACCCAGCAGATGGTGTCACTGATAGATTACATGTAGAAAACCCCATTCACAGCCCAGCAGATGGTGTCACTGATGGAAGATGAATGGACCAAACCCCATTCCCAACACAGCAGATGCTGTCACCATGTAGTACATGGACAGCACCCCATTGACAACACTGCAAATCATGTCATTGATGGAATCCATGGACAGCACCCCATTTATAACCCAGCCTAGAGTATCATTGATGGAGTACATGGACAGCACCACACACAACCTAGCAGTTTGTGTCACTGATGGAGTACATATGGACAAAACTCCATTCACAACCCAGCAGATGCTGTTGTATGCGAACAGCACCCCGTTGACATACAGCAGATTGTGTCATTGATGAAGTCTATGGACAGCAACCGACTCACAACCCCGGCAGATTTCATCATTGACAGAGTACATATACAGCAACCCAATCATATCAGCAGATTTTCTCATTGATGGAACACATGGACAGGGTCTCATTCACAACCCAGCAGATCATGTCATTGATGGAGTCCATGTACAGCGACCCCTTCACCACCAGTCGATAGTGTTACTTATGGAATACATGGACAGGACCCCACTCCCAACCCAGCATATCATGTTTTTGATGGTGTAAATAACCAGCTCCTCATTCACAACCCAGCAGATGGTGTCACTGATGGAGTACATGGACAGCACCCCATTCACAATGCACTAGACTATGTTGTTGATGGAGTATATGGACAACACAGCATTCACAACCCAGCCAATGAAGTTACTCTATTGCGGCTATCCCTTGAAGGTCGAGGATGATGGTCTTCGTTCTGTACAGAGCGAAGACACCTGTGCGTGTATTTGTTTAACGTGTACTTGATGTTGCACTCCAAGAAGCACACGATACTTCACAAATCAACCAACTGATTCCAATGGCACGGAAACCATGACGATTGGAGCTGATGGATTTGTTGCAGCCTTCATCCGCCTTCACAACCGCTGAGTTTGAAGTAACTTCATCCGCCTGTTCCACCGTTGAGGTCTTGGTTGGATTATTCTTTGTCAGGGACCTCATCCTCGACCTTACCACCATGGGTGACCCTACCAGAAGCATAGGTCCAGACAGCATTGCTCTCGGGATCTCAGGACCACCCAAGCTTCTCCACCGCGACAAGGTGACAATCCACGGAGAAGGATGGTTACTATAAGTATCTGGACAGCAGTCCATTAGCAACCTGTCCAATGGTGTCAGTGTTGGAGTGCATGGACAGTACCCCATTCGCAAACCGGCAGTTAATGTTACTGATGGAGCACTACATTCAGAACCCAAACGATGGTGTCACAATGAAGTACATAGACAGCACCAAATTCACAACCCAGCAGATTGTGTCATTGATAAAATACAATGACAGCACCCCATTCACAGCCCAGCCTATATTGTCACTGTTGGATTGCATGGACAATACTCCATTCACGGACCAACAGTTGGTATCACTGATGGCTTATATGGATAGGACCGCATTCACAACACCAACAGATCATGTCACTGATAGAGTACATAGAACACATCCCATTCACAATACCAGCAGATCATGTCATTGATGGAGTATATGGACAGCACAACAACCACAACCCAGCAGATGGTGTCACTGATGGAACATATATGGACAAAACCCTATTTATAACCCAGCAGATGATGTCACCATGCAGTACATGAACAGCACCCCATTGACATACAGCAGATCATGTCAGTGATAGAGCACATAGACATTCACAACCTAGTAGATGGTATCAATGATGCATACATGGTTAGCACCACATCTGCAACACAGCAGGTCCTGTCACTGATGGAGTAAATGGACAGCACCGCATTCTCAACTCAGCAGATGGTGTCACTGATAGAGTATATGGACAGCACCTCATTCTCAACCCACCAGATTATGTCACTGATAGCGTATATAACCATATAGCCATATAACAATTACAGCACGGAAGCAAGCCATCTCGGCCCTTCTAGTCCGTGCCAAACTCTTACTCTCACCTAGTCCCACCGACCTGCACTCAGCCCATAACTCTCCATTCCTTTCCTATCCATACAGCTATCCAATTTAAGTTTAAATGACAACATTGAACCTGCCTCAACCACTTCTGCTGGAAGCTTGTTCCACACAGCTACCACTCTCTGAGTAAAGAAGTTCCCCCTCATGTTACCCATAAACTTTTGCACTTTAACTCTCAACTTATGTCCGCCTTGATTAAATCTTCCCCACTCTCAATGGAAAAAGCCTATCCACGTCAACTCGATCTTGTCATGGTCCGGATTGGGGTCCCTTTAAATTTACCTTGTTTATGTTACGATCCGGACCGTTGATTCCTTGTTTTCCCGTGTCCCTCAACTTTGGTGATTAGAGGCAATTAACGCTTGGCTGAACCGGTAGTTTATAGTCGCCAGCTTTCAGCCATTCGGCATGGTAGCATCTGCAAAGTCATGGCGTGCCAATGTCATCTGGCCGGAGCAAGCCTAGTCTCTGCCGAAGCGAATGCCGGTAATTCGCCTTTCCTCACCGAAGCAACCCTGTCCAGTTACCTCACCGAAGCGAGCCTGCAAAGTTTCCTCATCAAGGTGGGTCTGTCAGTTAACCCACTGGATGGAATCAAGAACTGCTGTCTACTGTTCCATGGTCGAGTCGAGAGCTCGCCACTACCTGGAGGCTCCAAGTCAAGTCCTGGCTCTGGGGGCATTCAAGTTTCAAGTCAAGTCTTGGCTCTGGTGGCATTCAAACTCCAAGTCAAGTCCTGACCCTAGTGGCGTTCAAGCACCAGGTCAAGTCCTGGTCCTTGCGGCGCTCAAGCATCAGGTCAAGTCCTGGCCCTGGCGGTCTGTGATTCCTGTCCTACCCCTTGTCTGAATCCCTTCTCTGACCCTCTCGCCTCTAGCCCTCGTCTGCAGCCCCCGCCTGCACTTCGGTCTAGTTCCATCGCCGGAGCTAGATAGGTACTGTCTGGTGTTCATTCGTGTTAGTCCTGTCGTGTCTTGTCCTCGCCTCCGTGGGGTAGGTCAGGCTGTCTTGCCATTGCCCCGCGGGGGGTCATGAGTCCTGGCCCTATGTCCTGTACCCAAGGAGGGGTCCCGGTTCTCTGTTCTGTGTGCGAGTCCCGGCCCTATGTCCTGTACCCAAGGAGGGGTCCCGGCTCTCTGTTCTGTGTGTGAGTCCTGGCTCTATGTCCTGTACCCAAGGAGGGGTCCCGACTCTGTGTTCTGTGTAAGTGTCCATGGTTCCATGTACCTGCTCTCCCGAGACCGAGGCTCTGTGTTCCCATGTTCCTCCTCTCCCTAGCCCATGTCATGTCCATGCCTGGTGCAGGGATCCAAGCCCGAGGCAAGACCCAGGTACTGGGTCCTTGCCCAGTCTCGGGCTCGGAGTCCATACCCTAGCCTCTTCATGTCTCCTCTAGTTCTGGGAGCCGATTCCAAGTCCAAGCCAGACCCTTGTCCCAGCCTAGTCGTAGTCCTGAGTCCTTGTCCAGATCGCTACTCCTGCTCCTGCCTTGCTCTCCTGGTATCGAACAATAAACTAAATCTAAGTAATCTCACAAGATGTGTCTTGCATTTGGGTCCACCCTTTCTCCCAATGCCCCCGCCATTGTGACAGATCTATCCGCCTCATAATTTTAAATACCTCTATCAAGTCCCCCCTCAATCTTCTATGCTCCAAAGAATAAAGACCCAACTTGTTCAACCTTCCTCTGTAACTTGGGAGATGAAACCCAGGTAACATTCTAGTAAATCTTCTCTGTACTCTCTCAATTTTGTTGACATCTTTCCTATAATTCGACGACCAGAACTGTACACAATACTCCAAATTTGGCCTCACCAATGCCTCGTACAATTTCAACATTACATCCCAACTCTCATACTCAATACTCTGATTTATAAAGGCCAGCATATCAAAAGCTTTCTTCACCACCCTATCCACATGAGATTCCACCTTCAGGGAACTATGCACCATTATTCCTAGATCTCTCTGTTCTACTGCATTCTTCAATGCCCTACCATTTACCATGTATGTCCTATTTTGATTAGTCTTACCAAAATGTAGCACCTCATATTTATCAGCATTAAACTCCATCTGCCTTCTTTCAGCCCACTCTTCTAACTGGCCTAAATCTCTCTGCAAGCTTTGAAAACCTACTTCATTATCCACAATGCCACCTATCTTAGTATCATCTGCATACTTACTAATCCAATTTACCACCCCATCATCCAGATCATTAATGTATATGACAAACAACATTGGATCCAGTATAGTTCCCTGAGGCACACCACTAGTCACCGACATCCAATCTGACAGACAGTTATCCACCACTACTCTCTGGCATCTCCCAACCAGCCACTGCTGAATCAATTTTACTACTTCAATATTAATACCTAACGATTGAACCTTCCTAACTAACCTTCCATATGGAACCTTGTCAAAGGCCTTACTGAAGTCCATATAGACAACATCCACCGCTTTACCCTCGTCAACTTTCCTAGTAACCTCTTCAAAAAATTCAATAAGATTTGTCAAACATGACTTTCCATGCATAAATCCATCATTCATTCAACTTCCCACTTACTTTTGCTACCTAATAAGCCCTCTCCTTGGCTTTTTTGCGGTCCTTAACTTCCTTTGTCAGCCACGGTTGCCTATCTCTGACATTTGAGAACAACTTCTGTGGGACATATCTATTCTGCGCCTTGAACTATTCCCAGAAACTTCAGTCATCTCTGCTCTGCCATCAACCCCACCAGTATCCGCCTCCAATCCACCTGGGCAAGCTTTTAAAACCCAACAAAAGCCAACTAAAAAAGCTATAAGAAGGGAAAAGAGGGCAAACTATGCAATAATATAAAGCAGGATACTATTTTTTTCAATTATATTATGAGTAAAAGGGAGGTGGGAGTTAATATTGGACCACTGGAAAGTGATGCTGGTGAGGTAGTAATGGGGGCAAATAAATGGGAGATGAACTTAATAAGTACCTTGCATCTGTCTTCACTGTGGAAGACAATAGCCTTATTTTGTCCTTTCAACATTTCATAGGTTTCAATGAGATTCCCCTGCACTCTTCCTCATGGATGTAAGAAATATAGTTCTAATTCTAATTCAAATTCTAGGTTGATGGGTAGGTAGCGCTGAGGAAGCAATGCGATTACAGCAGAGCTTAGACACATTGGAAGAATGGGCAAAAAAGAAGCAGATGGAAGACAGTGTTGGGAAAAATACGATAATGCATCTTGGTAAAAAGAACAATAGTGTAGAGTGGGCTATTATCTAAATGGGGAAGGGGTTCAAAAGAGGTGCAAAAGGACCTAGGAGTCCACATGCAAGACTCCCAGAAGGTTAATTCACAGGTTAAGTCTGCGGTAAAAAAGACAAATGCAATGTTGTCATTTATTTCAAGGGGAATAGAATATAAAAGCAAGGAGATAAGACACTAATCAGGCCACACTTGGAGTATTGTCAACAGTTTTGGGCCCCATATCTCAGAAAGGATGTGTTGTCTTTGGAAAGAGTCTAGAAGAGATTCACGGCGATGATTCTTGGAATGAAGGGGTTTCTGTAGCTCTGGGTTTTTACAGGAAGGAGTTGCTGGCCCCACACCCAATCGTCCTCCTTTCACAGCCGGGCTTGGGACCGTCTATGGCAGACTTTAATTTCATGACCATGGCCAAAAATGTGTATGGATTTTGCTGGTCCACTTATGAGGAAAATGAAGGGTTATGTGCAGTCTCCAATGATCTCAGTTCCATTCTGATGTCCTGTTTGTATGGAGCTTGCAATTTTACCCTTTGGCCCTATGGGTTCCTCTGCAGGTGACCGACAGGCACAGAGAGATGCTGTTCATTTTATACTGATCTTATTTTATTCTTTCCACATCGTGAATTTGAATTGACTTTATTACTTATATCCTCCACAAACACAAGGAGTAACAATCCTTATGTTACATCTCCATCTAAATGTACAATGTGCAATTTATAGTAATTAATAATAAATAGTATGTACAACAGAACAATCAATAATGTAATTGTATCAGCATGAATTAATCAGTCTGATGGCCCGGTGGAAGAAGCTGTCCTGGAACCTGTTGGTCCTGGATTTAATGCTGCAGTACCATTTCCGGGATGTTGGCAGCTGGAACAGTTTGTAGTTGGAGTGACTCGGGTCTCCAATGATCCTTCAGGCCCTTTTTACACATCTGTCTCTGTAAATATCCTGAATAATGTGAAGTTCACATCTACAGATGTGCTGGGCTGTCCACACCACTCCTGCAATTGAGGGAAGTACAGTTCCCATACCAGGCAGTGATGCAGCCAGTCAGGATGCTCTCAATTGTGCCCCTGTAGAAAGTCCTTAGGATTTGAGGACTCAAGCTAAACTTCTTCAGCTGTCTGAGGTAAACGTGGTGCTGTTGTGCTTTTTTCGCCACACAGCCGGTATGTACAGACCACGTGAGATCCACATTGATGTGTATGCTGAGGAACACTCTCAAACCCAGATCCATTGATGTCTCCATTCCTCCTGTAGTCCACAACCAGCTCCTTTGTTTTTGCGACATTGAGGGAGAGGTTGTTTTCTTGACACCACTGTGTCAGGGTAATGACTTTTTCTCTGTAGGCTGCCTTGTTGTTATTTGAAATAAGGCCAATCAATGTAGTATTGTCAGCAAATTTAATTAGCAGATTGGAGCTGTGGATGACAACACTGTCATGGGTATACAGAGAGTAAAGGAGGGGGCTTAGGACACAGCCCTGGGGGTTCCTGTGTTGAGAGTCAGAGGGGTGGAGGTGAGGGAGCCCACTCTTACCACCTGCCGGTGACCTGACAGGAAATCCAGGATCCAGCTGCACAAAGGAGAATGAAGGCCGAGGTCTCTGAGCTTCAACATTTCAGCCCAGATTCTATCGCTCACCTACACTATTTAATCGCCCAAACTGAGAGATTTTAGTACATGAGAAGAAGCCAGAGAATCTGCAGGAAGCACATGCATGCAGACTCCACATAGACACCATCCAGGGTCAGAATGAACCCAAAATCTATCACCGTGAGGAAGTGGCTCTAGCAGCTGTGAACTCTGCAGCTGTCCTTTGATTTCCTTCCCCTTTCCAATGATCTGCTGGCTGGTCACGTGACTGGCTGCAGTAAATTACTCTTGAGACCGGTGGGAAGATCAGGGGAATGTTCATGCCTGAGAGCACAGCTCTATTCCACCCAGTTTCAAACAGGTTGGCAGGAAGGGCAGTTCAAACATGAGAGATAATTTAAAAAGTTGATAGGAAGAGAAATTGGGACCAAGATTATGTGATTGTTTCACGAATGGAATGTACCACATACAACTAGAATGCAGTCAGCTGTTGAGTTCCTGAAGGGCAGACATGTCAGAACATACTTTGATCATCAGTTCAAAGAAAATGTTTTTTTGTAGGAGACATTTGGCTGATTGTTAGGATACATGGCTGATGTACGACATATTTTGATTTGGGGTTCATCAGGAAGATGGTCATGTGATGAAGCATCATGAAGTGCACTGAAAACACTGCATGGTGCAAATACCAACTCAAGCATATAAGAACACCCTGGAATTGGATGTTTCTTGCTTTTACTGAAACCAATGGAGTGAAGCAGAATGCACCTCCACCAGGAGACAACAATATACTGTTTCATATTTCACTGGAAGTTGTACCATTTTATTTGCAACAAGTGACAGCCAGAAAGATTGAATTTCTAAATATGAAATTGTTAAATACACAGTTTTCAGAATGCGACCTTTTCTATTGTATTTAAATTTTGTTTTTTATTCAAATGGTAAGAAATACAAAAAGTAAGTCAGCTTTTAGAACTCATGATGAAGTCTTGTGCTGCAATCCAGTTGTTAATTGCACCCTCTAGTGGATGAGTGAATAAAATGGTAATAACTCCCCATTCAAAATTCTGAGCTCAACTGTTGATTCGTAAGTGTGCTTGTTACTTGCAGTTTGAATACATTGAACTGTACTTTTAAGGTAATTTCTTGTAGACTTATTATCTAATTTCATATTTTACCTGGAGGTTTATAAAGACTTTGAGATCATCCAAAGTTCAGCTGGCCATTATGTAACTCACACTAAGTTCCAATATCTCATCAACACTGCCCACTGCATAACTCAAACTAACTTTTAATCATTCATTTTCACCATGCACTTGGCCCAGAACCTACGTCCTAGCCACCTATTAGCACTCTACTCACTAATCTACATTTTTTGTCATCCACCAATCCCTCGAGTTTAAAATATCTTTCTTTGTGTGTGTTTAATCCTTACATGGTCCGAGGCATTACTTTTCTTGTAATGTCCTCCAGCCCTGCAAAGTTGTGTTTCATCAGTTCTATGCCCTTCAATTTTTCACTTGCTTCATATTGGCATGTACGACTTGGAGTCTGTTCCCTATGAAATGGTATTTACACCCCCCAAGCCTCTACTTCTCTTTTGCCTCCTTCAAAGCAGTGCTTAAAATCTGCCCAATATGCAAAACAATGCATAAGATCTGCCTAATACATTGAATGGTTCAGGATCAAATGGCCTACTCTGGCCAAAAATCAAGTTGCTAGAGGAATTGAGCAGGTCAAATAACATCTGTAAGGACAAAGGTCTTGGGCGCCTTGGTTAGTGCGACACTATTACAGCTTGGGATGTTGGAGTTTGGGGTTCATTTCCAGCATCCTCTGTAAGGAGTCTCTGTACATCATCCCCAGGTACTCTGGTTTCCTCCCACAGTCCAGAAACCCCCTGGGTGGGTTAATTGAGCATTATAAATTGTCCGGGTTAGGGTGAAGTCAGAATTGTCGGCGGGGAGGGCCGGAAGCCTATCCTGTATTGTATCTCTAAATACACATGGGACGTCGTTCTGGCTGAAGTGGCTCTGTCTCTGCTCAGTGCACATTTCCTGTGAGCCCAAGGACTATTATGTGATCTTAAGAACTGCCAGCAAGTGGATGTCAAGGACTTTGGGTCGTTACCTTGCTCCCCCAGTAAGCTCCCCACCATGACTTGGTTAAGTGCATTCACCACCACGTGAGTTTACTCGACTGCTGAGTGAATTCCCAAACCTCACCAAGCCCACATTCTCCACTACAGTCACAACACATGAGGTAAAGCACCACATTTCTACAACTGGCTCACCAGTCTATGCCCGTGCATGTAGACTGGACCCAGAAAAGCTGGCAACCACGAAGGTTGAGTTTGACAATAAGGAAAGACTTGGCATTGTATGCCAGTCGAATAGCCCCTAGGCTTTGCTCCTCCATATGGTTCCTAAGTCCAATGGTGGTTACTGCCCTTGTGGCGATTACCGAAACCTGGGTGCCAGGGTCTGGGATGTCTCTGACCGGGTGGACGACATCCTGGTACGAGAGGGAAAGCAACTAGAAGTCCTGATACGTGTTGGGACCAACGACATAGGCAGGAAGAGGGATGAGGTCCTGAAGTGTGAGTTTCAGTAACTAGGCAGAAGGCTGAAGAACAGGACCTCAAGGGTGGCGTTCTCAGGACTGCTGCCAGTGCTACGTGACAGTGGTGGTAAGAATTGGAGGAGATGGCAGTTGAATGCGTGGCTGAGGAGTTGGTGCAGGGAGCAGGGTTTTAGATTTTTAGATCATTGGGATCTCTTTTGGGGAAGGTGGGACCTGTACAGATTGGATGGGTTGCACCTGAACTCGAGGGGGAGCAATATCCTTGCAGATAGGTTTGCTAGCATGGTTCGGGAGGGTTTAAACTAATTTGCAAGGGGGATGGGACCCAGAGCAATAGAGCAGTGAAAAAAGTGCATGGAGTAAAGCCAGATCTACATACAGAGAGGCTTTGAGGAAAGAGAAGCAGAATAGACGGTGTAAAGACAGTAAGGTGGAGGGCTGAAATGTGTGTACCTCAATGCAAGAAGTATCAGGAACAAAGGTGATGAACTGAGAGCTTGGATACATACATGGAATTATGATGTAGTGGCCATTACAGAGACTTGGCTGGCACCAGGGCAGGAATGGATTCTCAATATTCCTGGATTTCAGTGCTTTAAAAGGGATAGAGAGGGTGGAAAAAGGGGAGGAGGGGTGGCATTACTGGTCAGGGATACTATTACAGCTACAGAAAGGGTGGGTAATGTAGCAGGATCCTCTTTCGAGTTAATATGGGTGGAAGTCAGGAACAGGAAGGGAGCAGTTACTCTATTGGGGGTATTCTATAGGCCCCCTGGTAGCAGCAGAGATACAGAGGAGCAGACTGGGAGGCAGATTTTGGAAAGGTGCAAAAATAACAGGGTTGTTATCATGGGTGACTTTAACTTCCCTAATATTGATTGGCACCTGATTAGTTCCAAGGGTTTAGATGGGGCAGAGTTTGTTAAGTGTGCCCAGGACGGATTCCTGTCACAGTATGTGGACAGGCCAACCAGGGGGAATGCCATACTAGATCTAGTAGTAGGAAATGAACTGGGTCAGGTCACAGATCTCTCAGTGGGTGAGCATCTGGGGGACAGTAACCACCGCTCCCAGGCCTTTAGCATTATCATGGAAAAGGATAGAATCAGAGAGGACAGGAAAATTTTTAATTGGAGAAAGGCAAATTATGAGCCTATAAGGCTAGAACTTGCGGGTGTGAATTGGGATGGAGTATTTGCAAGGAAATGTACTATGAGCATGTGGTCGATGTTTAGAGATCTCTTGCGGGATGTTAGGGATAAATTTGTCCCGGTGAGGAAGATAAAGAATGGTAGGGTGAAGGAACCATGGGTGACAAGTGAGGTGGAAAATCTAGTCAGGTGGAAGAAGGCAGCATACATGAGGTTTAGGAAGCAAGGATCAGATGGGTCTATTGAGGAATTTAGGGAAGCAAGAAAGGAGCTTAAGAAGGGGCTGAGAAGAGCAAGAGGGGGCATGAGAAGGCCTTGCCGAGTAGGGTAAAGGAAAACCCCAAGGCATTCTTCAATTATGTGAAGAAAAAAAGGATGACAGGAGTGAAGGTAGGGCCAATTAGAGATAAAGGTAGGAAGATGTGCCCGGAGGCTGTGGAAGTGAGCGAGGTCATCAATGAATACTTCTCTTCGGTATTCACCAATGAGAGGGAACTTGATGATGGTGAGGACAATATGAATGAGGCTGATGTTCTGGAGCATGTTGATATTAAGGGAGAGGAGGTGTTGGAGTTGTTAAAATACATTAGGACAGATAAGTCCCCGGGGCCTGACGGAATATTCCCCAGGCTGCTCCACGAGGTGAGAGAAGAGATTGCTGAGCCTCTGGCTAGGATCTTTATGTCTTCGTTGTCCACGGGAATGGTACCAGAGGATTGGAAGGAGGCGAATGTTGTCCCCTTGTTCAAAAAAGGTAGTTGGGATAGTCTGGGTAATTATAGACCAGTGAGCCTTACGTCTGTGTGGGAAGGCTGTTGGAAAAGATTCTTAGAGATAGGATCTATAGGCATTTAGAGAATCATGGTCTGATCAGGGACAGTCAGCATGGCTTTGTGAAGGGCAGATCATGTCTAACAAGTCTGATAGAATTCTTTGAGGAGGTGACCAGGCATATAGATGAGGGTAGTGCAGTGGATATGATCTATATGGATTTTAGTAAGGCATTTGACAAGGTTCCACACGGTAGGCTTATTCAGAAAATTAGAAGGCATGGGATCCAGGGAAGTTTGGCCAGGTGGATTCAGAATTGGCTTGCCTGCAAAAGGCAGAGGGTGGTGGTGGAGGGAGTACATTCAGATTGGAGGATTGTGACTAGTGGTGTCCCACAAGGATCTGTTCTGGGACCTCTACTTTTCGTGATTTTTATTAACGACCTGGATGTAGGGGTAGAAGGGTGAGTTGGCAAGTTTGCAGATGACACAAAGGTTGGTGGTGTTGTAGACAGTGTAGAGGATTGTCAAAGATTGCAGAGAGACATTGATAGGATGCAGGAGTGGGCTGAGAAGTGGCAGATGGAGTTCAACCTGGAGAAGTGTGAGGTGGTACACTTTGGAAGGACAAACTCCCAGGCAGAGTACAAAGTAAGTGGCAGGATACTTGGTAGTGTGGAGGAGCAGAGGGATCTTGGGGTACATGTCCACAGATCCCTGAAAGTTGCCTCACAGGTGGATAGGGTAGTTAAGAAAGCTTATGGGGTGTTAGCTTTCATAAGTCGAGGGATAGAGTTGAAGAGTCGTGATGTAATGATGCAGTTCTATAAAACTCTGGTTAGGCCACACTTGGAGTACTGTGTCCAGTTCTGATCACCTCACTATAGGAAGGATGTGGAAGCATTGGAAAGGGTACAGAGGAGATTTACCAGGATGCTGCCTGGTTTAGGAAGTATGCATTATGATCAGAGATTAAGGGAGCTAGGGCTTTACTCTTTGGAGAGAAGGAGGATGAGAGGAGACATGATAGACATGTACAAGATAATAAGAGGAATAGATAAAGTGGATAGCCAGCGCCTCTTCCCCAGGGCACCACTGCTCAATACAAGAGGACATGGCTTTAAGGTAAGGGGTGGGAATTTCAAGGGGATATTAGAGGAAGGGTTTTTACTCAGAGAGTGTTTGGTGCATGGAATGCACTGCCTGAGTCAGTGGTGGAGGCAGATACACTAGTGAAGTTTAAGAGACTACTAGACAGGTATATGGAGGAATCTAAGGTGAGGGCTTATATGGGAGGCAGGGTTTGAGGGTTGGCACAACATTGTGGGCTGAAGGGCCTGTACTGTGCTGTACTATTCTATGTTCTATGTTCTATGTTAACCAGTCCACCTTCCCCAATTGTTACCCAGTCCTATAAATTCAGGACTTCTCGGAAATTTGATTTTTTCTAAAATCAACTTGATGGAGGAAGGTGCCTGTGTACTTGGAGGAATTCCCAAAATGGCTGTGATAACCCCGTTTGGCCTCTGAGTTCTGTGCATGCTGTTTGGGGTGAAAAATGCAGCACAGACTTTCCAACGGCTGATGGACTCTGTATTAAAAGACTTAGATTTTCATCTTGTTTACAGTCCCTGCAAAAAGTATTTATACCCCCCCCCCCCAGAAAGTTTCATGTTTTATTGTTTTATAACATTGAATCACAGTGGATTTAGTTTGGCTTTTTTTTACATTGATCAACAGAAGAAGACTGTGTCAAAGTGAAAACAGATCTCTACAAAGTAATCTAAACTAATTACAAAAATGAAATATAAAATAATTGGTTTCATAAGTATCCACTCCCTTCAAGTTGGAATTTAGTAGATGCATAACCTTTGGCAGCAATTACTGCTTTGAATCTATGTGGATAGGTCTCTATCAGCTTTGCACATCTGGACTCTGTAATTTTTCCCCATTCTTCTTTACAAAACTACTCAATCTCTGTCAGATTGCATGGGGATTGTGAGTGAACAGCCCTTTTCAAGTCCAGCCACAAATTCTCAATTGGATTGAGATCTGTACTCTGATGTGGCCACTCCAGGACATTAACTTTGTTGTATTTAAGCTATTCTTGTGTATCTTTAGCTTTATGCTTGGGGTCATTGTCTTGCAGGAAAACAAATCGTCTTCCAGGTTGCAGTTCTCTTACAGACTGCATCAGGTTTTCCTCCAGGATCTCCCTGTATTTCTTAGCATTTTTTTTTCCCTCTACCTTCACAAGCCTTCCAGGGCCTGCTGCAGTGAAGCATCCCCACAGCCACCACCATGCTTCACAGTACGGATAGTGTGTTTTGATGATGTGCGTTCTTTGGCTTACGCCAATCATAGCTTTCAGTCTGGTGGCCTAAAAGCTCAATTTTGCTTTCATCAGACCATCGAACCTTCTTCCAGCTGACTTTAGAATGTCCCACATGCCTTCTGGCAAACTCTATCTGGATTTCATGTGAGCTGTCTTTGACAGTGGCTTTCTCTTTGCCACTCTCCCATAAAGCTGTGACTGCTGAAGCACCTGGGCAACAGTTGTTGTATGTGCAGTCTCTCCCAGCTCAGCCACTGAAGCTTGTAACTCCTCCAGAGTTGTCAAAGGTCTCTTGGTGGCATCTTTCACTAGTCCTCTTATCACATGGTCATTCAGGTTTTCAGGATGGCCTGCTCTAGGCAGATTTACAGCTGTGTCATATTCTTTTCATTTCTTGATGAGTGACTTAACTACTCCAAGGGATATTCAGTGACTTAGAGACTTTTTTGTATCCATCTCCTGACTTGTGCTTTTCAATAACCTTTTCGTGAAGTTGCTTGAAGTGTTCTTTTGTCTTTATGGTGTAATTTTCACGAGGATACTACTCACCAGCAGTTGGACCTTCCAGATAGAGGTGTATTTTTACTACAATCAATTGAAACACCTTGACTGCATACAGGTGATCTCCATTTAACTAATTATGTGACTTCCAAAACCAGTTGTCTGCACCAGTGATGATTTAGTGTGTCATATTAAGGGGGGTGAATACTCCTGTAATCATTTATCTTGTGTTTATATTAGTAATTAATTTAGATCCCTTTGTAGAGATCATTTTTCACTTTGACATAAAAGAGCCTTTTTCTGTTGATCAGTGTCAAAAAAGCCAAATTAAATCCACTGTGATTCAATGTTTTAAAACAATAAAACATGAAAACATTCAAGGAGGGTTGTTACGTGGTCAGCAACAATGAATATAGAATTGAGTCAGGTTTTATAAACAAACATAAACATTTATTAAACACTGTTCAACAATAGTGAAAAGTAAACAAATGACTAACTTAACCGGAAGTTAACTGCTATATGTCAATTTAACAAACAGCCAAGCTCTGGAATAGTTATTAAAGTGTTAAATTCGAACACAGTCTTAAAGTGGTAAATTCGAAAGTCCAAGTGATTTATACAGTCAGTAAGGAGAGACTTCTCTGAAAACTGATTTCTTCGAAGACGTGACATTACTGCTGTTCCCAGCCGAAAGGTGCCTTGTCCAAAGGATTCATGGCGTAGGAAATAAAACAGCTTAAAGGAACTGACCTTTTTGCTGGAGGGTGAACACTGCACAAACCTTCCTGATCTTGCAGGGATTATCTCAGATGCAGGCCACTATTCCTGAACAGAGATTCAATAAGGTCGATCCTTTATAAAACCGCCGAATGACATCAACTTTACTCAGTCCTTTGGGTTCCCGTACTTTGGTAAGGTCTTCACTCTCCAATACTAGACTGTAAAGGTAAATCAAAGGTGCAACAAACAAAAACTGATAGTGACTGGCGAAACTGCCGGCACAACGTTTTTACCTTAATATAGAAAGTAAAACTCAGCTTTAAAACGAAACCTCATCATGAGACGAATATGCAACATAATTAACTGATGAACTGACTGCGTGACAGCAGGGGTTTCCCCTTATATACCTGTTGGAACATGCCATCACGTGACCTCACACCGGTGGGAAAATTACATCATGTGACCTCACACTGGCGGTAAGATGACATCACCCCACCATCACAAGACAATTACATCATACTCACAAGCAATGTTCCCTCTAAATTTTAGTAGTCAGTGTGCACAAAAATCTTATGTTGTGCAAATTTTTTTCCTGTGACAAAAATACGTGCACACTGAATGCACGCATGGCACAGTTTATGTAGGTTTACAAAATATTTTAATCTAATCTATTTAACATAAAACTGCACAAAATAACATACATATTTAAGTCACTCAGTTATTTTTCTCTCTCCTGACTTTGGCATTTACCCATTCTTTGTATACTCTATCTAGACTAATAGAACTTTCATCCAATTGATAGCTTTTGATTCTCATTAACATATCCAAATGACATTCACCTAAACGGTTTCTCAGCTTGTTTTTGAGTTGATTCATTAGGCTAAAACCTCGCTCACAGTCCGCACCAGATGCAAGAAAGGTTCCCCCAATGTCCACCAATTGTGCAAGGTCGCAAAACTGTTCATTTTGAAGTACAAATGCCACCATTTGAGCGAAGTTTGGATTTAATTTTTTCTTGCACGGAAAATTTGAAATCATTAAAGTGTCTATCACAGTATTTTCAGCTAGAAAATCATGATATTTTAGCCATAAGGCATTAACTTGTTCATCGCCAAATGTGAAGTCACAATCTGCATTCGCGAAGAAATCAAAAGCTGACCATTCTTGTATCTCATCTTCAGGAAACCTTCCTTCTAAATGAAAACAAAGACTATTTATAAAAGTCAACAGTGAACTTGTATCTACTGTTTTGTTTTCTTCACGTTTTGGCATGGCAAAGCTTCAACTTTACGATATTAACACTGTCCACCAAAGATGGCTGTCGCCACGATGCAGCTGTACAAACCGGAACAGGAAAGGTGAGTGACGTGCATTGTGATATTTGAAAAACTGACTAACTAGTTAACAGAAACATTTAGCTAAAAGATTATTTTCAATAAGTATAATTATTAATTACTACATTATTTTAGGTACCTAACCTTTTGTGTGGACATTAATTTCCTTTGTGCTCTGGTTTTAAAATGTGTGCGTGCGCACATGCGTACATCTTAGAGGGAACATAGCTCACAGGATACTCAAATACATCATGGTCATAAGACAGTCACAAGATACCCACGAGGCATGTAACACCTCCCTCCAAAAGGGAAAATTTTGGTCTGTTATGAGCAAAATTTTCACAACTATTTACAAAAAAAATACAAATGTATACAATCTACAACATACACAATATACACACTATTATCATACAGCACCTTACACACCAATATACAGCAGGAGTGTTACAAATGTTAAAATACCACTCCATAATAAAAAAAATTACATTGTACATTCAACATCTAGATAGTCAACAATCACATTGTCTTTGTCTTTAATATGAGTTATCAAAATATTATACTCCTGTAACATCAAACTCCAATTCAGTAACCTTCTATTTTTGTTCTTCATCTTACTCAAAAACACTAACAGCTCATGATCAGTGTAAACTATGAGTGGTTTCTGAGTTGTACCCACATACACATCAAAATGTTGTAAAGCCAAAACAAGGGATAATAATTCCTCTTCTATAGTTGAATAGTTTCTTTAATGCTCATTAAATTTCTTAGAAAAGTAAGCTACGGTTCCGGTGACGTCCAGAATGGCAGCTTAAATCAATAGCTCCTTTGGAAAAACGCATATTTTGCCCCGTAAATCCAGTAAATATAAGATCATTGGAAAATATCTGAATTGATAAAGGGGGGCAAGAATGGGGAAAAAGAATGGAGATTAAAAAAAGCATCACTGCGGAGCCTATGGAAGAGAGAGATACAACGAGCGGCTCTCCTACACATGTGCGTGGCGGCAAAGCTGACGATGGGCCTTGTGCAGGTGAAGCGGCAAATATGATAAGGATTCTGGAAGAGATAAGGGAAGTCCAAAAAGATATAAAACAGCTACTAAATGATATAAAGTCAGAGCTCACCAACGTCAATCAGAAAATAGTGATGGCACAGACACAAATTGAGAAGGTGGAAGATTGCGTGCAAAACGTGGAACAGATACTAAGTAAGATGATAAAAATATTAAATCAACAGGAAAGTAAATTGCTTGACCAGGAGGGAAGATCGCGACGGAAAAATATCAGTATTTATAATGTTCCCGAAGGAGCGGAGGGGTTGTCGATGATGAAGTTTGTAGAAAAGTTGCTGCGGGACGCACTGGAGATTCCCCCGACTATGGACATTGAAATTGAGAGGACTTGTCCCAAAGCCTCCCGAAGACAGAGAAAGTAAGCCGCGCTCAATAGTACTTAGATTCCTTCGATTTAAGAGCAAGGTGGAGATTCTACGAAGGGCCTGGGGTAAGAAGAGGGTGTTTTGTAATGGGAAGTTAATATACTTCAATCATGATTACCCCCCGGCGGTCCTAGAGAAACGGAAGGAATATTCCGAAGCGAAATGAATATTAAAGCAGGAGAAGATTAAATTCCAAACCCATACCCTGCTAAACTGGTGTTTTACAAAGGAGGGATAGAGCTATATCAGATGGTGGAAGAGGCGACTACAGACATGAGGAACAGAGGGCTGCCCATTAGCATGGTCAGACAGAGGGAAAGGCTGGCTGAGCAGTTATCCCGATCTGCTTGGGAAATAGTAAAAGAACCGAGAAAGCAGGGGACGGGAGGAGGACGAGAGAAGGATATTAGGAAGAGACTCAGTTCTCCGAGGGCAGCCCTCACCTCCTCCGTAAGAGCCATAAGGTTTGGCTAACTTTAAAAGTGCTGATAAACTAAATGGAAGCAAAAATAGACGGTGATATACCTATCTCAAGAAATACGTATTATAATGTGGATTTTATATTACTCAATTTTTAAAAATTCATTCATTCACTCCTTTTCCCCCACCTAAATGAGAATATATACATGGGAGGAATACACAGGGAAATTCTGTGTAAAGGACATAGATTTTTTTACTTACTTTTATCGATACTGCGGTAGGGCCCTCAACTCACAGGGAGGAGGGGCTATCCCCCACGGCTAGACGTTTCTTCTAGCTCAACCCAGGGTCATCTAGAAACCCCAGCCTTGGAATCACACCTTCATTACCTTTTTTTTATTATTTGCGTTTCTTGGCTCTTATTTGTTCAGGGAGTAGATTGATTAAGTTATATTCTGCAAATTTCAATGATATACTAACAGATAACGGAAACAGAAGGTCTCTTGACATGTGGGGGAGACTTAAATTTACAATAACAACCAAAGTTAGACTCTTCCAATAGAAAAAGCTTACGAAACAAAGTCCTTACATAAGAGAGTTAACAGTCTTTTTGAGGATGTTGGTCTAATTGATATATGGAGGGACCTTTTCCCCGGCAGAAGGGATTACACTCATTATTCTGCCCCCCATTCCGTTTATACAAGAATAGACTATTTCATAACATTTGGAAAAGATAAAGACAAAATAATCACCTGTGGAATTGGGACAATAGATGTAAGTGACCATGCACCTATATATTTATCTGTTGATTTTGACCTACAACCAAAAAATACTATTTGGAAACTAAATTCAAATCTACTCAATAAACACAAAATAATCTGCAGATGCTGGGGTCAAAGCAACACTCACAACACGCTGGAGGAACTCAGCAGGTCGGGCAGCATCCGTGGAAAAGATCGGTCGACGTTTTGGGCCGGAACCCTTCATCAGGACTGTAAAGGGTTCCGGCCCGAAACGTCGACCGATCTTTTCCACGGATGCTGCCCGACCTGCTGAGGTCCTCCAGCGTGCTGGAAGTCTACTCAATGATCCCTACTTTAAGGAACAAATTAAAGAAGAAATTGGTCTTTACTTAGATTTCAATGATAATGGAGAGGTTTCACCTCCCATTCTATGGGATACTCTGAAGGCTGTCTTAAGAGGGAAAATTATAGCGATATCTTCATATAAGAAAAAAATAAGGAATAAAACATTAGTGGAATTACAAAATAAGCTGTAGGAACTAGAAAAAAAACACAAATTGAGTTTGGCACAGGATACACTAGAGGAAATTTAAAAAATTAGGAATGAAGTTAATAGTTTGGCTACTCAAGAAATTAGAAAAAATTTAATGTTTCTGAAACAGAGACACTATGAACGTGGATCTAAATCAATGAAAATACTGGCATGGAAACTGAAGAAAAAGATAGCAAAAAATACAATTCATACAATTAGGGATCCAAGAACAAAGGTGATAAAAATAAGCTAAGTGAAATGCAAGAAGCTTTTGAAATGTTTTACAAAACTCTATGTTCCAAAGTTCCACGGGGAAGCAGAACCCAAATTGACACTTTCCTGAATTCCTTAGAGTTACCCACTATAAGCAAAGAACAAAATAGGACGATGACTGCTGACATAACTAAAGCTGAACTAAAAACTGCAATTAGTAGGCTTAAATTAAGCAAGTCACCGGGATCAGATGGAGATACGGCAGAGTGGTATAAAGAGTTTAGAAGTGAGTTAATTCCTGTTTTACTCCTCACACTGAACTGGGCTCTAAGAAAGGCACAAATGCCACCCAGCTGGAAGGAGGCGATAATCTCAGCTATACCGAAAGGAGGCAAGGATAAAATGGAATGTGGGTCATTTAGACCAATATCTGTTCTTAAAGTGGATTATAGAATATTTACTTCCACCATGGCCAAATGATTAGAAGAGTTTCTACCCACATTGATACATAATGATCAGACAGGTTTTATACAACAACGCCAAACACAAGACAATATACGAACAGGCACCATACGACAATCCTACCGCTACGATTAAAATCAATGGATATTTATCTAATAATTTTACCCTAGAAAGGGGCACGAGACAGGGTTGTGAATGGTCACCGCTACTCTTTGCATTACATCTGGAACCATTAGCTTAATACATCAGACAAAATGAAGATATTAAGGGAATTAGTATTAAAGGGTCAGAGCATAAATTGTCCTGTTATGTGGATGACATTTTGATCTATCTAGGGTGTAACCAACATACTCTTTACCTAAATTGATGCAATCCTTTGAACAACATGGCCAATTATCAGGATACAAGATCAACATAGATAAAACCCAACCACTTTCATATAACTATTGTCACGTGACTGGCAACAATGAATATCAAATTGAGACAGGTTATATTAAACAAACATAAACAATTATTAAACTCTGCTCAACAATAGCAGAAAAATATAGTCAAACGACTAACTTAACTGGAAGTTAACTGCTGTACAGCAATTCTGGAACAGTTCTTAAAAAGGTAAATTCCAAAACAGTTCTTAAAGTGATTTACACAGTCAATAAATAGAGACTTCTCTGGAGAAGGATTTCTTCATAGATGCGACGTTTCTGCTGGTTCTCTCCAAAGGATCCACAACAAAGGAAATAAACAGCTTAAAAGGAACTGATCTTTTCCTGGTGAGCGAACCCTGCACGAACTTCCCTGCTCCTTTGGCAGGAGTTATCTCAGATGCAGGTCACTATTTCTTGACCAAAGACTCAATAAGGTCGATCCTTTATGAAACTGCCGAACGACACCAACTTTTCCCAGTCCTTCGGGTCCCATACTTTCACTCTCCGATACTGAACTGCAAGGGTAAAACTAAAACAAAAACCTGGCAGATATTGTCGAAACTGCCAGTACAAAGGTTCTACCTTAAAACAAAGAGTAAAACTCCGGTTTAAAAATGAACTGCGTCATAAGACAAATACGCAGCATAACTGAGTAACAAATGAAACAAACAACAACTCAACTGAAACTAAAATGTGTCACACCAGTTATACCTGTCGTGAACATGTCCACACGTGACCTCACGATGGCGGGAAAATTACATCATGTGACCTCCACAAAACCATTACATTATCTTCATAAGACAGTCACAAGATACCTACAAGGTATGTAACACTATAGCCTACCAAGAGAAATTGAAAGTAGGTATCCTTGGGCATGGCAAACAAAGTCTGTCATTTTGGCAAAATTATCAGAATGCAATTATCATCCTATATATAAAAAAATTAAGGAAGATATAACAAGATGGAACCTAATTCCTTTTCTTGGTCTGAGTTCAAGGATTGAATCTATTATTTTTCTATGTTTTTTTTCTGTTTTCTAAAATGAATATACTGCCCAGACTACTACATCTCTTTCAGAGCCTACCAATAGAGATTAACCAAAATCAATTCAATGAATGGAACAGATGCTATCAAGATATATATGGCAAGGTACAAGGCCCAGGGTTCGTCTCAAAACTTTGCAATTAGCCAAAGAAAAGGGGAGATGGGGCCTACCTTCTCTTAGAGATTATTATTTTGCAGTAAGTTGAGAGCTGTGATATGCTGCAACCCATCATATCACGCTCAATGGAAAAACATCGAGGAGAGGATACTTTCCATCCCCATACAGGCAATTTTGGCTGACAACAACATAAATAGTACATAAATACTATTGATAACCCGTTGATGAAATGGACTCTTCAAATATGGAAAACTATTATGAAAGAATTTAAACTAGAGAGAGACACTGCAATTCTTAACTTGTGTGCATTTGACTCGAATTTTACACCGAATAAACTGAATGCTAGATTTAAGGACTGGACAGCTAAAGGAATAACAGCTATTTGCAATATAATGAAAGAAGGAACACTGTTCAGTTTTGAAATGCTCAAAGAGAAACACTTATTAGAAAAACAAGACATTTACCGGTATTTACAGATGCAACAGTATGTTAATAGGACAGTTAAAAATGTAACCAAGGCAAGTACATGTCTGATAGAGCTATTTAGAAAAGCATATAATTCAGACAACGGTAGTTGAATCATTTCAAGCATGTATAAGGATTTGTCAAATCTTAAAACACATTCGACTTCATACATTAAAACAAAATGGGAGAAGGAAGGAGTGATAATTATATCTGAGGAAGACTGGACAATAATATGGAGGTACCAGTTCACAGAAATGGATGGAGTTTGAGTGGAAAAACTTGATAAGCTATTTTATTACACCCTATTAGAAATCGCATTATGATAGTAACCTCCCTGTTTGCAGGAGAAATTGTGGAAATCAAAATGCAAACCATTATCATATTTTCTGGGAATGCCCTGTTATCAAAGACTATTGGAGTGGGATACATAATGCCCTACAAGACACCTTTAAATGTGAAATACCCTTAGAGAGTAAGACCATTTATTTTGGGTATATACCTCAAGAATGGTTGAAAAGAGATAAATATTTAATGAATATACTGGTGGTGGCTGGTAAAAAAACCCTACCAGGAAATGGTTATCACAGGAGAGCCCAACTTTAAATGTATGGATGGAAATTATAATGGACTTTTACAAAATGGAGAAGATAACAGCATCTATTAATCATAAGTTGAAACAATTTGATTCATACTGGGGAAAATGGTTTAACTACATAACACCTCATTTTATTCTCACAAGTCAATGAATATGTTGTTAAAAAAAGATCACTCCATACTTTGTACATAGTTTTCTTCTTTCGATTGTTCTTTCTTTCCTCTCCTTTCTATAAGTGTAAACCTCAGATAAATATGATGTGAAGATTTGTAACAAATATGATTATATGATATATATGTACAATACCTGAAATACATTTTATGGAAATGTTTGTTTGATGATGAATTTCAATAAAAAATAAATTCCAAAAAGAAAGAAAAGTAAGCTACTGGACGATCAATCTCATTACCATCATCCCTTTGGAGTAACACTGCTCCTGCAGCCTCATCACGAGCATCTACAGCTAATGAAAATGGTTTTTCAAAGTCAGGTGACCTGAGCACAGGTTGATGACATAGCATAGTTTTCAATTTATCAAATGCCCCCTGACAAAACACTGTCCACACAAACTTTTCACCTTTCTTCATGAGCAATGTCAGCAAAATTCTTACAAAATTTTCAGTAATATCCTACCATTCCCAAGAATCTTCTGAGAGTCTTTTTACCAGTTGGAGTGGATACCTCTAAAATTGCCTGAACTTTTGCCTGAACAGTAGCTAACTTACCTTGACCCACAACATAACCAAGGTAGGTCACAGTGGTATGACCAAATCCACTTTTAGCTAAGTTACTAGTTAAATTAGCTTTTGAAAGCCTTTCAAATAGTTCCTTCACCGCAGTAATATATTCTTCCCAAGTAGCATTTCCTGTAACTAAATCATCAATATAGGCAGCAGTATATTTTAACCCATGAATCACAGAATTAATCAATCGCTGTAAAGTACCTGGTGCATTCTTCATCCCAAAGGGAACAACATTATATTCATATAACCCAGATGAGGTTACAAATGCAGAAATCTCTCTACCTCTATCCTTCAATGGAACACACCAATAACCTTTTAACAAATCAATCTCTGTAAGGAACTTTGCTTTTCCAACTTTATCCACACAATCATCCACCCTACGGATTGAATATGCTTCAGTTTTTGTTACAGCATTCACCTTCCTGTAATCAGTACAAACTTGAATGCTACCATCTGGCTTAGGCACCATAACACAAGGTGAACTCCAATTCGAATTAGAAGGTCTAATAATATTATTCTCTAACATATACTTAATTTCTTGTTCAGCAAGTGCACATTTCTCCATGTTCATCCAATATGGATGTTACTTTAGGGGTTTGGTATCTCCAACATCTACATCATGTGAAGTTACTGTGGTTTTTTTTAGGAACGTCTGGAAATAAATCCCTATATTTAAAAATTAACTGCTTCATCTGCTGCCTCTGCTCTGGCTGTAAATGAGCTAATTTCTCATCAATATTTTTCAGAATTGTTGAGTTTGGTAATCTGGCAGAAATAATGTTGGGTTTAAAATGAATTTCATTTTATGAATTATCCATTAAGTTCCCAGTGGGATCAGACTCACTATTATTGACCACAACAGTCATAGTAGCAGACTGTTTCTCATAATATGGTTTTATCATATTTATTTGACAAAGCTGTGTTGACCTTTTCGATCTGGTGTTTTTATCACATAATCCACATCATTAACTTTAGATATAATCGCATAAGGACCATGAAATTTAGCTTGTAAAGGGTTCGTTTGCACAAGGAAAAGAACCAACACCTTATCTCCAGGCTTAAATGACCTCAGTCTAGCTTCCTTATCATACCAAGTTTTCATTTTTTCCTGAACCGATTTTAAATTTACCCTGTCTAAGCTACAAGCTTTATGCAATCTTTCCTTAATTTTCAAAACATAATCCAGCAAATTAGTATGCACCTCTTTTTTAATCCACTATTCTTTTAACAAGGCCAAAGGACCTCGAACTCTATGCCCAAACATAAGTTCAAAAGGATTAAAACCTAGGGATTCTTGCACTGACGCCGGTATGGCAAATAAAAGCAAATGAACGCCCTCAACCGAATCCTTTTCATTTTCCACACAATACGTCCTAATCTTGGTTTTGAGGGTAGAATGGTACCTCTCCAAGGCTCCTTGCGATTCTGGATGGTATTCAGATGAGGTAATCTGTTTTGCTCCCAGTTTATAAACTATGTGCTGGAACAATCCAGACATAAAATTACTACCTTGATCAGGTTGTATTTCCTTAGGCAACCCAAAATAAGTAAATAATTTTATAAGAATCTTTATTACAGTTTTAGCCATTATATTCCTGAGTGGTATGGCCTCTGGAAACCTAGACACTGTGCACATAATGGTCAGCAAATATTGATGTCCAGTCTTGGTTTTTGGCAATGGGCCTACACAATCTACAATAATTTTGGAAAACGGTTCACCAAATGCAGGAATAGGTTGCAGTGGGGCCACTGGAATAACCTGATTAGGTTTACCCACAATCTGACAAATATGACACGTTTGGCAAAATGTCGCCAGATCTTTTCTTAAACCAGGCCAGTAAAAATGTTTAAAAACCTTGTTCAGTTTTCTTCACATCTTGATGGACACCCAAGGGCATACTATATGCCAAAGTTAAAATCTCATTCCTATAAACTTTAGGAGCTACTACCTGGTGAACAACCTCCCATTCCTCACTTGCAGGAATTGTAGGTGATCTCCACTTCCTCATTAATACTCTCTTCTCAAAATAATATCCTACTGGCACCTTCTCAATTTCACTATCTGGGAGAGCTTGTTCTTTTAACTTGACTATCTCCGGGTCTCTACTCGCTCTGCTATCATCTCCTTCTGAAATACAGACAAATCTTCATGGTCAGACTTACTACAAGAATCTTGATCAAACAATGAAGGTAAGAAAGTTTCTGACACATCCTCAAAATTCGAATCCCGAGTTGAGCAGTTATGGGTAGCAGCCTCATCCTGCACAGACCCATCCGCCTCAGCAGTCTTTTTGGCCATAGATCGGGTTACAACACAGGAGGAATCCATGTTAGAACCTATTTTTGGTTCATCAGAGATGGGTTTAATCGTAAAATGCACTTCAGGAGAAACTTGTCCATCTGCTAAGTCATTTCTAACAATACAGAAACATCACTCACGGGTAGACCGGGTTGTAGTCCTACTATAACAGGTCCTGTAACTAACCCTGACCTTAAATTTACTCTATGCAAATGTACAGGCATAAGGGCACTCCCAGCAACTCATATATAGTTTACCTCACCAATGTCAGACTCATCACTAAACTTTAGAACACTGACTAACATAAGTGACTGAGAAGCTCCAGTATCCCTAAGGATTTTTATTGGCACTGGAGTGGAACCCTCTTTCAAAGATACAAATCCTTCAGTTATAAAATGATCGTATCCCCTCTTAACTTGGTCAGACCCTGGCTTCATTCGAATTTATTGAACCCTGTGGATTTACAGGTGTTTCAATATGTTGCACACAAGCATCTGGGACTGCCCCCTTCTCCTTCTTCTTCAGTCGGAAACAGTTAGCTATTACGTGATCAGGTTTCTTACAATAATTACAAATAGGACCAAAATGTTTCCCTTCATCCATACCTTTCTCACTAACTTCTGATTTAATTTCTGGTTTACCTTGACTCTCTGTGCTATTTTTCCTTTTAAAAATTCTACCCGGATGAAACATAATCTTATAGATTAAAGCATACTCATCAGCTGATTTAGCATACTCCTGTAATGTAGCAGTATCCCTCTCATTTAGGTATGTCCTTATGTCAACAGGGATGCACCTTTTAAATTCCTCCATTAAAATCAACTCTTTTAAGTTATCATACCCCCCATTCACATTTTTAGAGGAAACCCATCACTCAAAACACACAGATTTATCGCAGGCAAATTCCACGTAAGTTTTGTCCACGGATTTCTTCAAATTTCTGAATCTTTCTTTGTAAGCTTCCGGAACCAGTTCATACGCTTTCAGTATATGCTGCTTCACAATATCATAATCAAGTGCTTGCTCAGCAGTTAAAGCTGTATAAACATGTTGTGCCTTACCTTTAATTACACTTTGTAACAGCACTGGCCGTTTATCTTTCGGCCACTCTGAAATCAGATCAACAATTTCAAAATGCTGGAAATATTTATCCACTTCTGCCTCATTAAATGGAGGAACTAATTTAATTTCCTGACTAACAGCAAACGGTTTCCTAGAACCAGAGCCTTATTCTCGGACTTTAATTTCTCCATCACGGGCATAATTACCCTCTGTTTATCTGCTTCTCTTTCTTCACATTCCCTTTCCCTATTGGCTTCTCTTTCGGCCACCTCCGCTTTAAATAATTCCAATTTTACTTGTTTTATTTGCAACTGTATCTCTAATTTACTTATTGGAAACATATCTAACACTTCTTCATCAAAATCTCCCTAATTTATATAATGTTCCACTATTTTCCTCTGAATAACTGGCTTTGTTGTAACCTTCGAAAGGCCCAACATTCTAGCAATCTCGGATACATCACCCTTTCTCACCTTCGCTAATACTTCTGGGTCTGGCGATGCCAGAAAGTTGTCAATATTCATTGCTGCCGAATACTACCCACAGACCAATCAAACAAAAGAATCGGGTATTTCCCTTTTCCAAATCAAATAGGCATCCGTTAGTCTCATGAGACCATGGATTTGCGCCTTGGAAGGTTTCCAGGGCGCAGGCCTGGGCAGAGTTGTATGGAAGACTAGCAGTTTCCCATGCTGCAAGATTCTCCTCTCCACGCCACCGATGTTGTCCAAGGGAAGGGCATTAGGACCCATAAAGCTTGGCACCAGTGTCATCGCAGAGAAATGTGTGGTTAAGTGCCTTGCTCAAGGATACACATGTTGCCTTAGCCAAGGCTTGAACTAGCGACCTTCAAATCACTAGCAGATTGATAACTAAACAAGCACTTAAACTCACAATCGGAACAAATCCCGGAAGAGCCCCCAATTTCTATTACATGGTCGGCAACAATGAATATAGAATTGAGTTAGGTTTTATAGACAAACATAAATATTTATTAAACACTGCTCAACAATAGTGAAAAGTAAACAAATGACTAACTTAACTGGAAGTTAACTGCTATACATCAATTTAACAAACAGCCAAACTCCGGAATAGTTCTTAAAGTGGTAAATTCGAACACAGTCTTAAAGTGGTAAATTCGAAAGTCCAAGTGATTTATACAGTCAGTAAGGACAGACTTCTCTGAAAACTGATTTCTTCGAAGACGTGACATTACTGCTGATCCCAGCTGAGAGGTGCCTTGTCCAAAGGATTCATGACGGAGGGAATAAAACGGCTTAAAGGAACTGACCTTTTTGCTGGAGGGTGAACACTGCACAATCCTTCCTGATCTTGCAGGGGTTATCTCAGATGCAGGCCACTATTTCTGAATGAAGATTCAATAAGGTCAATCCTTTATAAAACCACCGAATGACACCAACTTTACTCAATCCTTCAGGTTCCTGTACTTTGGAAAAGGTCTTCACTCTCCAATAGTAGACTGTAAAGGTAAATCAAACAAGCAAAAACTGGCGGCGATTAGCGAAACTGTCGGCACATTACTATAGAAAGTAAAACTCCACTTTAGAACGAAACTGCATCATGAGACGAATATGCAGCAAAACTAACTGATGAACTAACTGCATGACAACAGGAACATGCCATCACATGACCTCACACCGGCGGGAAAATTACATCATGTGACCTCACACTGGCGGGAAGATTACATCATCCCACCATCACAAGACAATTACATCATTTTCACAAGATACTCAATTACATCATAATCATAAGACAGTCACAAGATACCCACGAGGTATGTAACAGGGTGAATACTTTTTATTGGTACTGTACTTGTCGCTAGCACTTTCCAAATCTTAACATGCATCTCCGCACACTTTTTGACACTGAAGCCAACATGAACTGATTATTAACCCTGCTAAATGTCAGTTTGGGCTGTGAAACATTGAGTTTCTCAGCCATCACATCTCTGCAGAAGGTGTGAAACCTCTTCATCAGTAGTAGCTGTTATGGATTTCCCACTGCCTCGCACTACTGAAAAAACTACCAGATGTATTTTTTTTGGGCATGGTGAATTTCTATCGCCACTTTATTCCGCAAACTGCTGAACTTATGCTTCCCCTGTACAGTGCACCTATAAGCAATACCCCTAACCAACCAAGCTGCTGACCAAGGCGTAGTGGACAGCAGTCATGGGCCTTTGGTTAGCTAACATTACGTTCAGGGAAGCTGGGGGTTCTCTCTTCGCCCATGATGCCCGCAAACTGGAGACGGACTGTTTTCGACTCAATACATGGCCTCTCACATCTGGGCCAGAAGGCCTCGCAGAAAGTGGTTGCACTGAAGTTTGTGCGGCACGGACCTCTGGGCTGTGATGGCCCAGAACCTCAGTGTTAGGTGTATCACCCGCTATCCAATGACCTATGCGAGTGGAATCACTGCTTGTTAAAAGCTGCTCTGAAGGCTTCCCTGACGGATGAGTTTGGCATGATTATCTCCCACGGGTCCTGCTGGGGCTCGGAACAGCTCCAAAAGAGGACCTGTAGTCGTCCGTGTGAAGTTTGTGCTCAGGAAGGACATGCCTGACTGGACTGCAATCTGTGGGGAGTGCCAGAGGGCAAAAAGTAGCCGTCATGACCAGATGCCAATTGCACCTTTTGAGGTCCCTGAGTGACAGCTTGACCACGTCAATGTGGGCCTTGTTGGTCCTCTTCCTCCCTGCTGCGGTTTCATGCACCTCCCTGCCATGTGGACCGTACTAACAGGTGGACAGAGATTGTCCCTCTAGCATCGCTGACAGTCGCAGACATGGCTCGGACATTCATCAGCATCTGGGTTTAACGCATAGGCACCCTATTTGATATTTCCTCTGACCGCGGTCCCCAATTCATATCAGACCTCTGGGCTGTGATGGCCCAGAACCTCAGTGTTAGGTGTATCACCCGCTATCCAATGACCTATGCGAGTGGAATCACTGCTTGTTAAAAGCTGCTCTGAAGGCTTCCCTGACGGATGAGTTTGGCATGATTATCTCCCACGGGTCCTGCTGGGGCTCGGAACAGCTCCAAAAGAGGACCTGTAGTCGTCCGTGGCTGAATTGGTACACAGGCAGCATTTACAAATGCCAGGTGATTTTATTCCTAAGGCCATGACTGCCTGGTCAGCCCTGAACAGCATTCCACCCTCCTTAGTAAATTCAATTCCTATCCCCCTGCTCCTACATGGCGTACAGCACTCTTCTGTTCCTGTTGACCTACATGCTGCCTCATTTGTTTTCGTCTGCCATGATGCAGACCAACATCCCCTTAGGCCCCCTTCTGCTGGCCCGCTTCACGTTTTGGAATGGAGAGAAAAATACTTTTATCGTAGATAAAAGGGATAAACCTAAATGTGTTTCAGTGGATCTCCTTAAACCGGCTCATCAATATTTGGAGGATTCTGCTGCCATGCTCCTGCCAACACGACATAACCATGAGCGTGTCAACACACCTCTGGACAAGCCATCATCTGTTGTTCCTTCACCCTGAATTGGGCAGCTCGTCCAGGCTCTGGACAAGCTACAATGCCAGTTTTAGTGAATTCTGGGGGGGGGGGTGTCTTCTGTGTAGAGGAATGTAATTGATGGAAACGTACAGAATTCACAACCACCAACCTTGACTTTTACTCAGTTTTGAGTTCAGTTTTTGGTGTTCTATAAGTGAGTTGCTATGGATTCTGTTTTATTTGTGAAAACCTACACAACTCCCTGTGACAGTCAGTTCCACCCACACTCCATTCTGTGTTTAAAATATTATCTCTGACATCAGCCTATAGTTTCCTTCAATCACCTTAAAATTATACCCCCTCACTTTGGCCATTTCTACCCAATCAATCTATGCCTCTTATCATTCTCGTACACCTCTGCCAAGTCACCTCTCATCCTCTTTCGCTCCTAACAAAAAACTCCTAGCTCACTCAACATACCTCCTAAGATATGGTCTCTGAACGTGCATCCCCTCTGCAACCTCTCTAAAGCTTGCACATTCTTCTTGTAACGAGGAGACTAGAAATGAACACAATATTCCAAATGTGGTCTAATCAGTCTTCTTTCGAGCTGCAACATCACAGCTCTTGAAACCAAACCCCTGACTAATGAAGGCCAACTCACTATACTCCTTGTTAACCAGCCTATCAACTTATGTGTCAACTTTACGGGATCTATGGACGTGACTCCAGGATCCCCCTGTCCTTCCATACTGGTTAGGAGCCTGCCAGTAACCCCGCGTTTTGCCTTCATATTTGACCTTTCAAAGTGAATTACTTCCACATTTTTCTGGGTTGAACTCCATCTGCCACTTCTGAGCACAGCTCTGCAAACTGTCACTGTCCCCTTGTAATCTAGCACAACCTCGTACATACCTACAACTCCACCAACCATTTGCAGAAGTTCTTCCCACCCTTCTCTGGTTTTGTTCCAGATTCCAGCATCTGCAGTAACTTGTGCTCCCTGGCTCATTCTTGCTTCTATTTTCTTGTCTTTAATGTGTTTGGAAAGCTTTTATCATATCTCTTTATATTCTTCTCACTATATTCTTCTGTGGCCTGTTTTTCTTGGATTACCACTGTCCTGTAAATCACCCTGAAATTTTTTATAGTATGTTAATATCATTACGTAAACACTCGTTTTTGAATAAATCACTGCTCTCAACTAACTTCAACATTCTTTTGTAACATTGAAAATAATGCCCTTTTAACTGGACAAATTCCTGCTACAGTTAAACTATTCAATCATCTCCGCTTCTGACTGTCATGACTTCAGAACTTTACGCATAGCGAGATAAACGATCACGATTGACCTCCACGTTTGTTAAGTCATCAATTGAGCCACTCACTAATCAAAGGCGACCCCGGCTCTTGACAAGGTGTCTCAAACTGGGAACCGACGCCACTAACAAAGATCAGGATAGTCAGGGCAGGGACACCGCCCCCCCCCCGCCTCCATTCTCAACCCAACGCCATGTATTTATTATGGTCCTTGGGCTGAAACGTTGGAGCTGCCTAGCCATCAACAGTGGGTAGGCAGAGTACTTTTGCCAGAAGGGCCACATAGTTCGCCACACCTTCTCAAATCAACTGGGGATGGACAACAAAAGCTCGCCTTACCGGGGCCACCGTAGAAATATAAATTAAATAAAAAAAACGCCTGGTGGAGGTGTGTTCTCGCTTCCGAAGCACCAGTGGTTCAAGTGAAAGCCATCATAGAGGCGTATTCTCGGTGAATTTAACTAGAATGCATTAAGAGACTCCATTATCGCTAAGTGACTCTTATCAGATAATGAAAGCTCTATCTCCGAGCGTGTGAGTGTGTGTGTGTGTGTTTATTTTGTGGAGTGACGACACTGAACCTAAAAGTGAGTGCCATTATTTTTAATAAAAAAAGCTACATTCACTCCTTAAGTGATCCTGAACCGCGGAGATTTGTTAAATGCTAAAACAGAACCAGCAAAGCAAATAGCAGAATTGAAAGTTTCGCGTGCCTCCCCGAGATAAAGCCGCCAGCGAGGACGCGCCTGCTCGGGAGCCGTATCCGAACAATCTGTGCCTCCACATAATCCGTTTGTCGCGGAGCCAGATACTATCAGTTTCTGCAGTACCAGATGTGAGCGCCGCGTTTGTGGGGTTTACAATATTGTGCCACTGGTGGAAGATGCTGTTTGCCCTCCCTAGAGACTCGGTGTCACTAAACGCCTCGGGGCTCGCATGCAGACCGCCGGGTCTCCCGGGCGAGGCTAGGGCAGCCGAGGGCACCGTCGAACTCACCAATTGCACTGTCTGTGGTAAACCAGAATCCAGAAATCTACTCACTGAAACATTCGGAGCGGTGCATCAGAAAAAACTAATTGATTCAGAAAAGGGGTTTTGGAATTGCTAGTTGGCAATGCCCTCTCCTGAATCCAGCAGACACAACGCGTGCTGGAGATTCTGCCCTGTACTTTGTTAGTTATCGCATCGAGGTTTTTAACGTTATCTTCTGTGCGCTTCGTTTTATTGTAGCTTGCATCAGTTGGAAAAGATGTAATAAGCTGGAAGTCTGACCCAGCGACGGCACTGGGCGCCACAAGCGCTCGGCAGTGAGGCAAGTTCCCCGGGAGGTCTGTCTGTCTCGCTGCTGCTTTGTACAGAGCGATGTCTGGTGCAAGAGGCATTGTTCCCACTGTGAACAGTTGCGACCAAAAGCCGCTCAACACCGAGAAGGTGAAGGATGAAGTGAGTATGGTAGCGGTGCACTCCGACATCGAAGACCAAAGTTACAAGCTTTCGGCAGATTGCAGCAAAACTAACGGATCGCCCAAGCAGGCAGCCGGGGAACCGTGCGTGGTGGCCCCGGTGTTTGCTCATGCCAGAATAGGCGACTCACTTTGGAATAATGACAATACAGTGCTCTGGGGAAGGAAGCCGCTTGCAATAAATTCTAATAAGACTCTTGTGCATAGAAGTGACTCTCAGAGGCCGGGGATGATTGACAGGCTGCCTGGGACTTTGCAAATTGTGCACAGCGATCTGGCGCCTGCCTTGTCTCCCGAGCAGAGCAAAACTTCAGCAGGGGATTACACCAGCGAAACCGAGTGCAATGCATCCGACGCCGAGCTCCTAGCTCTCCAGGAGCGTGCTGGGGCGTTCGCCGCTTTCCCGGCTTTGGGAGCCATCTCCATGCCCCCAGGTTTCATTATCATGACTGCCCTACACTCTCCCACCGGACTGGCGGCCGTGTCGGACGGCGCGCTGCCGCTCGCCAGTCTGCCCGAATGGCCGGTACACCGGGTGGCGGTGGCCGGTGGCAGGCACCCGGCCAAGAAGAAGAGGAAGAGGTGCGGACTTTGCGCGCCCTGCAGGAGGCTGATCAATTGTGGGGAGTGCAGCAGCTGCCGCAACCGCAAGACCGGCCACCAGATCTGCAAACTGCGGAAATGTGAGGAGCTGAAGAAAAAGCCCGGCTCTTCACCAGAGGTAAACACACAGACACACACAGCAGCTCTGTACACATCCACCTACCACACATTAGATACACATTACACACGCACATTCCCACCTCCACCTCTCACATGTCATGACCATACATACTACACACACACACACACACACACACACAGATTCACACACACAGTCCCCCCCCACACACACAGTCCTCCCCACACACTCACACAGATAGAAAGACACACAGCCACACACCCACACAGACACACACACACAAACTCACACAGTCCCCCCCACACACACACACAGATAGACAGACAGACACACACACACACACAGCCCCCACACACAGACACACACACACACACACACACACACACACACACACAGAGCCCCCCCACACAGACAGACAGACAGACACACACACACACACACACACACACACACCCACCCACACACACACACCACCCCACACATACAGAAAAGCTTGGAGTTGTGCCTAATTGATTGAGATCAATCAATTCTTTTGTAAAACTGGAAGCAAGCTTTTGGCTGGCTTCCCTGGACTAAATTGCTGCTACTTTGGATATACTCATTGTTTAAGTACGGGGTAGCAGGGAGACATTCTCCCTACAGACCGGCTATCTGGAGGAAATGGTGGTTTCCTGCAGTACACGAAATAATCCCTCTGTCCTGGAAATGTAACCTCAAAGTTCTGTTAAATCAGTCCCAACTGTGTTTACACTTGGACTAGTTTCTGAGTAGCTTGTCTTGATATCCAAGGACATAGGCACCACTATACCTACATGTGCAGCTTGACCCAGGCAGTAGTGCATTCAAGTTACAGGTTAACAGTCTTGAGTTCAGCCAGTGCACCGTGTTAACCCATGCTGCCGTCATATTTATCAATATTCAGTATTGGAAGCTTTACTATGTCCTCTGCAGTAACCCAAAAAACTGAGTGCAGCTGGTTATTGTGGCAGCTTCATTGAAAAGGGAGAAATCTGACTGAGGAAGCTATTAATCTGTTAGTCAAAGGGTGGTGGATTGAAGAGTCTGATTATTTTTAAGATGGAAGTAGCTGTGTTGTCGCCAATTATAAAGTAAATTTAAATAACTGGACCGAGAGCACATCCACACTTACATATTTTTACTTTACTTGTGCACAAGGAGAACAGCATGGGCCCCTGCTGGCAACACGGTTCTCCAGTCTGAACAGAAAACTGCTCCTTTATGCAGAGACGAGAAAATCTGCAAATGCTGGAAATCCAAGCAACACACACAAAATGCTGGAGGAACTCAGCAGGTCAGGCAGCATCTGTGGAAAAGAGTGAAACTGTTGACTTTTCAGGCCGAGACCCCTCAGGACTGGAATAAAAGATGAGGGGTGAGAGGAAGAAGCTGGGTGGAAGGGAGGAAGAAGTGCAAGGTGGTAGGTGATAGGTAAAACCAGGAAAGGGAAGGGGGAAAGCTGGGAATCTGATTGGTGAAAAAGATAAAGGGGTGGAGAAGGGGGAATCTGATAGGAGAGGGTAGAAGACCATGGAAGACAGGGAAGGTGAAGGAGCACCAGAGGGAGGTAATGGGCAGGTAAAGAGATAAGATGAGAAGGGAAAAGGGGTTGGGGAAGGGGGGGGGGAGAAATCGAGAAATCGATCTTCATCCCATTGGATTGGAGACTACCAGATGGAATATAAGGTGTTGCTCCTGCAACCTGAGTATGGGCTCATCGTGGCAGTACAGGAGGCCATGGACTAACATGTCGGAATAGGAATGGGAAATAGAATTAAAGTGGGTGGTTACTGAGGGAGCCTCCTTTTTCTGGTGGACAGAGTGTAGGTGCAAAGCGAAACGGTCTCCCAATCTATGTCGGGTTTCACCAATATACAGAAGGCCACACTGAGAGCACCAGATACATTAGATGACCCCAATAGACTCACAGGTGAATTATCACCTCACCTGGAGGGACTCTTTAGGGCGTTGAACGGTAGTGATGGAGGAGGTGTAGGGGCAGGTGTGGCACTTGTTCCACTTGCAGTACGTACCAGGAGGGAGATCAGTGTGGACAGATGAATGGACAATGGAGTCACGTAGGGAGCGATTCCTGCAGAAAGTGGAAAGTGGAGGGGAGGGAAAGATGTGCTTGGTGGTGGGATCACTTTTATACAGAAATGGCTAATCAGTTATGGATATTGATAGACAATAGACAATAGGTGCAGGAGTAGACCATTCGGCCCTTCGAACCAGCACCGCCATTCACTGTGATCATGGCTGATCATTCACAATCAGTAACCCGTTCCTGCCTTCTCCCCATATCCCTTGACTCCACTATCATTAAGAGCTCTATCTAACTCTTTCTTGAAAGCATCCAGAGAATTGGCCTCCACTGCCTTCTGAGGCAGAGCATGCCACAGATCCACAACTCTCTGGGTGAAAAAGTTTTTCGTCAATGCCATTCTTAATGGCCTACCCCTTATTCTCAAATTGTGGCCTCTGGTTCTGGACTCCCCCAACATCAGGAACATGTTTCCTGCCTCTAGCGTGTCCAATCCCTTAATAATCTTATATGTTTCAGTCAGATCCCCTCTCATCCTTCTAAATTCCAGCGTATACAAGCCCAGTCGCTCCAATCTTTCAACATATGACAGTCTCGCCATCCCGAGAATTAACCTCATGAACCTCCGCTGCACTCCTTCAATAGCAAGAATGTCCTTCCTCAAATTTGGAGACCAAAACTGTACACAATACTCCAGGTGTGGTCTCACCAGGGCCCTGTACATTTGGTAAATTGTATGTGTTTGAATTTATTACTTGCAAGATCAATTGCTAGTCACAATTGGGGTGCTAAAAGTCCATTGAAACTTCAAGCTGACAACTGAAGTTAGTAAAACAATTATCCCTCCGTTGTCGGGTGTGTTTCACATCCTTCCACTATTCCTGTCTCGTCTGTTTCTGGCACCTTCTGTGTAAAGGGAAGCTATGTTCTAGTTTGTTTACACACTGCCATAACCATTCTCACCTATCTGTCTGCAGTAAGCAAGATTGGTTCTAGCAGTATCACTTCAAAGGTGTCCCTTGACTGGGTTTGACTGCACACCCCCACAGTCATCCTCGCCTGGATGTTGTCTTTATTTCCTGCCCAACTGCAGCTTCCACACACCCTCCTCTTTGTCCTGTAGATGACAACATAAATCTTACTGAATTTTGATAGTGCAGAGTCTCTGAAACACTGTGCCAGTTTCCTAATGGCTGTTGATATCAGGGATGAGCATGCAACACTCCTGGCTAATAATGGCACAAGTATCACCTCTCTTAGACAACAGGAAGTCTTGTGCTAGTCAATTCTGAAAGGCCAAATGTGCATTACCTGCATTTCAGCAGTAATGTCATTGATAGTCTGGCTTGAGACAAGTAGCTAGTTTCTCCAGCAGTGCTAGGGCATGTTAAATCTTTCCTGAGCCAGTCTGGTAGGTTCCCAGAGCAGAAACACTACAATCCAGAAACACTTAGTCACCATAGACTTTTGATGGCAGCCCCACACAGTGGAATGTAGAGAGAGAGAGGGTGGATAGTACATCTATGTTAGGTCAGTAACAGCCCCTCCATGGCTTTGGTTTAGGCCAGAGATCCCATTTTAGAAGGTGTACCGCTGACAGCCAGTAGTAGGGAAAAGCTATGTCACTCATAGCTTTGTTGGTTGCATAGTTCTGTTACCTGAGTCTAGTCCCGTCCCTTTATGGTTACAGTAATCCCCATGAAGCAGCTTCAGAGCAGGAGGCTTATGCATTCAATCGTAGCTAGGTTGATACTATCCCTCAAGACAGTTGCAATGACAAGAGTCATTCCTTTGGGCAGTGCAATCCCATGCTCTCTAATTTTGTTATCAAAGTAAAACATGGAATCGAACTCACTAACGATCCAAGGGTATAAACATATTGGCAAGCCACCTTCTGAATGTTCTAACCTGACTGGTTAGTATGCAACTCATATTCATGACTAAGGCAAAGAAAAGTGTTAGGAGTATTTGCGTTCTGCATTTAGGCTGAAAACAGCTGTCCGGAAGATGCAAAACTTTTAATGCATAGTGATTACTGAAGGTGGCAAAAAGCAAAGATCAAGAGTTCAGTCCATCAGTTCTTATCCTCAACGTTCTTCTGGCCCCCTGTTCCCTGGTCCAGTGGCACCACTGGCTTAATGCGTGAGGCGTGTATCCACATTGGCTTTCCTTGGACCTTTAAAGTGGTGTTTGTGGTCAGTAAACACTTAGAATGGCCCTTCCCAGCAGGTGTCCAGGCTGTTCTTTTGTCGGTAGGCTCTCACCAGTATCCAGTCTCCCAGCTGGTAGGTGTGGCACTATGCAGCCAGCACGATCTGCTGGTCTTTGGGGCTTTATGTACCTGTTGGTGGAAACCTTTAAGAGTTTATGTTAGTGCTATGCAATAATGCAACATTCTTTCACTCACAGAATGGATACCTGTCTGTTTAATTAAAAAGGGAGGGATGAGTGGCAAGCACATGGGACGTCCCAAAATGATCTCTTGTGGAGGTGGGCTTGTTGTGCAGTTTGGAGAGCAGCGCATTGCTTTCAACTGGCCTGTAAGATGGACGGTGGTAAGGGCAGATGAAATAATGCTTACACTATAAGGCTTTTAAAATTCTCAAATAATTTTATCTTTAAAGTGAGGACCATTATCACTTGAGATCACTGTTCCCTCTAAGCTGCCCAGTAACTGAAATGCTTCTGCGCATATAGACTTTGTTGCCATACAGCTCAAATTTTCTTTTATATTATTTGAAGTTATGCTGATATAATTTTTAAATCTAGGTTAATACAATTGTGAAATACCTTGTAGAATTGTGTTAATGAATATAATTCATAAAATTTTGAAATAATAAATGTACCACAACCTTTGAAACATTTTAGAGCTTCAACATATTTACTATGTGAATATGTCAAGTTATAACACAGTTAAAAAGTTCATTGTTAGTAAACCATTGGCCCGCTGAGTGTCGATGCCATCTAGTCAAAACATTTTATTTTTGCCATTATGTTGTCAGTTGTCTTGACTGCCTGACATCATTTACTTGTGTTATAGGTTGTGGTATGTGTTTGTTTGATGTGCATATTACCAAAATAAAATATTTAAAGTGAGTTTTCAGGCCATGTAAAAATTACCTGCTCAGAGGAATGGTTAGTCTGTACATCTGTCAAAAAAAATTAGAGGGAGAGTTGAGATTTTTCTCAAGGATCCCAAGCCTAGGAATAAATTCTCATAATAAAATTTATCAACAGCTACAGTATAATAAGCTTCTGCCCATGGAGATAACAAATGCATAAAGCCTATTTGAAGATGTTCGAATAACCTCCAAGGGGAGGTCCCAGCAGTGGCAAATACTAGCAGTGTCTTTCAGGATTATGTTTCTGGCAAATCATGCAGTTGCTGCTAAATTTCTTGCTGTGGTCGAGAATCTCTCATTATCAATTATACCCATCATCCTTTATAGTCTTGCATACAGTGTGTTTTAGTCCAGAAAGTCTCTCAGTCTCTGACGCATCACTCTGTAATCGTACAGTTCATCAAAAGATTTTGTTAAGTATTGTCAGCCTGATCACACTAGATTACCACACGACCATAAAGATCTGCTGCATGTTGCCTTGGCAAAGGAGTCAGCTCATTTGTTCCCTCGAGTTATTTCATCCTTCCTGTTAGTTTGAGCTGCATAGTTTATAACAACGATTGTACTAAGTAATTGAAAAGCAGGAAGGTAGTCATAGTTACTTCAGTGTTTTTTATCGGAGTTCCAATGAGGTGAGAAACACACTTGATTTTCATAATTGTTCATTGTCATGTGCTACTCCTGAGACGTAAGGAGATTCAGAGTAAACGTTTACGGCAGTAGCTGTGAGGATGCTGACTTTGTTGCGGCAGAAAGGTTCAGCTCCCGGAGCAGTACAGGAGGGAAGGTAACTGTGCAGCTTTGGCTGATATATGACCTGCACACACATATCTCCACTCATTTCTGTTTTCACAGTATCAGACCAGGAGGAAAAGCGATCAAAGAAAAAAAAATACACGGATTTATATCAAGTAGCATTTTACAACGGGCAGAATTAAAATCTTGCAAGTTAAGTACAGTTCAGGAACAGATTATTTAAATGTGTAGTCTATGGATCTGGGGGCGGTGGAGGTGCAACCTGTTAACAAGTTTGCCTTTACCCAAGTGCATCTTCGAACCCTGTGGCTAGGCTGTCCATAAACAAAAACATATCCCTTGTGGACATCCCCATGTTTACTGCTACCATGTCCACCATCCCTTTTCCATGTTTGTTGGTTCAAAGAACAGTAAACCCCATATATTCAGAATCATATTACACTGGTCACAACAAAGATTACCAGTCACGTGTATAACGCAGGTAATGGTAAAACGAAATTTTACAGTGAAATTTGAAGCAGAAGTTAATCTGGTATTGATTAGAAAAAATGTGGTCACTGTCAATTTGGTTAAATATAAAACAAAGCTATGAGGTAAAATAACATTCATATTATGTTGAGCAGCTGTCTCAATACATTTAAAACAATGTACAATATTGCCCAGAAGATATAGTGGAGCAGCTTTGGAAATATCACAGAAATATGGTCCTCATTAACCTAAACAGCTTTAATCATTTAATTGTTTGATCTGGTAATTATTTTTGGAAATATTGTTAAAACACACAATTTTCTCATCTCACACAAGTAACAGTTTATGTTTCCTTTAATCTTAGGTTGCAACTTATTTACAATAACATTTATTAAGATGGGAGTCCGTGCTTCTACAGTTAAACTGGAATAATTTCGAAAACATTTACGTGCGTATTCTACATATTTATTAATATCATTTTCTCCTGTCTGACACTTTTTTTCTGCCAATCTGCAGTGCGAGGGGAACATTTTCCTAGGGCTCCTACTAGATAAGTTCAAGGTACATTTAAATCAACATTTCACTCATCCCCCTTTGCATCCCTCAGGCTCCCATCTGCCGTAGTGCTGTTGGGATCTGCTGCCTGTGGCAGGGTACCTGTGGTCTCCGACAGTAAAATATCTGGGCCCAGAACACACACACTTTTATGACTCAAACATATTTTTATTTTATTTGTGCAGAAGCGGAAGAGCATAGGCCCTGTTAGCAAACTGTTCTCCAGTCTGAAGAGAAAACTTATATTTTTATACAGGATTGGCTTATTAGTTATGGATATTCGTCATTTGATAAATTTGATATATTTGAATTCCTTACTTGTAAAATTAATTGTCATTCACAATAGAGAAACTTCAATCTGACAACTGACAATATTTTGAAGATAGTAAAGTGAATGACCCTTAGTTGTTGAATGTATTTCACATCCTTCTGTTATTCCTATCTCATCTGTCTCTGGCATTCCACGGTATGAAAGGAAGCTGTGTCCTTCTAGATTGATGACACACTGCCATAGTCATTCTCACTTATCTGTCTGCAGTAAGCAAGTTTGGCTCCAGCAGTCACACTTCTAAGGTCTCCCTGTCTGGCTTTGACTACATACCCCTGCAGTCATCCTTGCCTGGATGTTGTCTTTAACCTTGCCTTACTTCAAATTCCACAGCTGGATAATTAAAAGATGACAGAAATGCAGTGTTGAGGTTACAATCTGATCAGCCAAGTGGTCTCTGTAGCTAACTTGTAGAGTGATACTGAAGGCTATCCAGAGCACATAATGATGATGATGATGCCAGTGTTGGGAGGCAGGACTGGAAGTCTGCAGCCCTCACTTGTTCCATTGATGGATGTTGAATTTGCTATCTTCAGACTTATATTCACATTACAGCACAGGAGGTAATTTGGCCCATTGAATACATTACAGCTCCCGAAGCAATCCATTCCATACCCCGGTTCGTAAAGCCGTGTAGCTTACTTTCTCACTAATGCTTATCCATTCCTCTTTGATTCCCTTTATTTACACCAAGAGTAATCTAGTGTAGCTAGTTAACAAATTAGCATGTCTCTGGGAAGTGCAGAAACAAATCAAAGCACTCAGCAGAGATCCAGGCAGGTACAGGAAGAACGTGAAAATTTGTTACAGATAGCAGCAGAGGTCAGGATTGAACGTGGGTCAACAGAGCCGTGAGGCAGTTGGTCCAACTACTGATTCTTATTCTGTTGCTACAGGGTCCTTCAGCTTTCTGTTTCAGTTTTGTTTACAGAACCTGAATCTTTGCCTGTATTTTGCCTATATCCCTCTAAATGCCTCCTATCCATGTATTTACCAAAATGTGTTTTATATTTATTTTGTTATTGTACCTGCCTACTTTCTCTGGCAGCTCATTCCATATACTCACATCCCTCTATGTGAAGAAGTTGCCCCTCAAATTCCTTCTAAATATTCCAGTCATTTACCTCTCAAGTCTTTGTCCTGTAGTTTTTAGTTTGTTTTCCCTGGGAAAAACACTATGTGTCTTCAGCCAATCTATGAACCTGATGACGTTTCACCTCTGTATGGTCATCCCTCATTCTCCTACATTCCAAGGAATGTCCTAGCCTGCCCAACCTCTCCCTATAATTTGGACCCTAGAGTGCTGGCAGCATCATTGTAAATCTTCTGCACTCTTACCAGTTTAGTGATATCTTTCTCATAACAGGGTGACCAAAACCATCTGCAGTACTCCAAATAGTCTCACTAATGATGATGATGACGTTGACTCAGACCTAAGAGGCCAGCGTCAGGCATTTTCATGCCTTACAAGACGCACTTCAAAAGGCTGTGTGGGACGCCACTCCTTGCACAGACATTTCGCAGTATTATTTTACGAGGCCGAGTTGCGTGCTCAACATCAACCCGGCGCGGATGGAGAGCGCGCACGGGAGCGGTCTGTCACTGGATCGAACTCGGGAACCTCCGTTCTCGAGCCCGATGCTGATCTCACTGCGCCACCAGCCGACCAAAGTCTCATTTTAGATCTCACTAAAGTCTTGTATAATTGCAGGATAACATCCAAACCTCAATATTCATTGCCTTAATTTGTGAAGGTCAGCATGCTAATTGCCTTCATCACCACCCTGTCTATCTGTGATACCATTTTCAGCAAACTGTGTGCTGGGTTTCAAGGTTTCTCTGTTCCATGAATCTCCCCTGGGTTCGACCACTCACTTTATAAATCTTACCCTGCTTTGACTTGCCAAAATACAGCACCTTATACTACTCTGAATTGAAAAGAGTTTGCCAATCTTTTCAGGCTCCTTGTCTTTCACCTACTAAGATCCCTCTGTAATTTTTGATAACCTTTTTCACTTTTTAAAAAAACACCTATTTTATTGTTAACCTGCAAAATTATTAACCATGCCTTGTAAATTCACATTTAAATCTTTTATATAAATAACATAGAAACGAATGTCCCCACACTAATCTCTGTGCACACCAGTCACCACAGGACTGCAGTCTGAGAAATAGCCTTCAACCTCTACTCTCTGCTTCCTACGATCGTGCCAATTATGAACCTAATTTACTATCTTTCCCTGGATCCCATGTCCTCTGACCTCCCAGGCTAGCCTGCCATGCAGGACCTAGTCAGAGGCCTTGTTAAAGTATGTATAGAGAACATGCACTGCCCTACACTAATCTATCCTCTTAGTTACCTCTTCAAAATACTCAGAAGGTTCAAAGGTCCAATTTAGTGTCAGAGAAATGTATACAATATACATCCTGACGAAGGGTCTCAGCCTGAAACGTCGACTGCAGTCCTGACGATGGGTCTCGGCCTGAAACGTCGACTGCGCCTCTTCCTATAGATGCTGCTTGGCCTGCTGCGTTCACCAGCAACTTTGATGTATGTTGCTTGAATTTCCAGCATCTGCAGAATTCCTGTTGTTTAATATACATCTTGAAATGCTTTTTCTTTGCAAACATCCACAAAAACAGAGAAGTGCCCCAAAGAATGAATGACAGATAAATGTAAGAACCCCAAAATGTCCTGCAGCTCCTCTCTCACCCCGGCGTAAGCGGCAGCGAGCAACAATCCCCCCTCCCCCCACTGGTAAAAAAAAGAAGCAAGATTCTGCACCGTCACCAAGCACTCAAGCGTGAGCAAAGCAACAGCAAAGACACAGACTTGCAGTTACCCCAAAGACTTAGTATTACACCCGGTATTCGACATACCGCAGGTTCTCTCTCTCCCTAATAAGGGAGAAAGAGGTGGTTCCGTTTTTACAGTGGGTGGGGAGACCCAACGAACAACTCGCTGGTTTATAATGTTAAAAATCCGTTATGTCACTTTTTTCGAGCTCTGTGCCTGAAGATCGCAAAGATCCTGGGTCTTCAGGCCCACAGCAGATATCCCGACGACACATGGGTCTCCTGCTGTGACACCAACCCTCGATCTGCCTAACTCCAGAGCCCTGAGATCTTAGGCTTCCAAATACGAATCGGACTCTCCAGCCAAACCCTTGGCATGCCGATCAACAGCTAGTCCTGAAACCCCAAGAATGGGTCCCATTCCCACAAAGAACCGAAGTCAGTGTGTAACTCCAGGTCAGGGTCTTCAAAAGAACCCTGAAAGGGAAAAATAGAGATATTAAAGATGGAAATAGAGCTGTTTCCGAAGATGCAAGCAAAGAAGTCGCCATTTAACTTCGCTCCGCCTCCCCTGTAATTTGTCAGTTTTCTACACACAAAGCCCTATTAATTTCTGACTATCCTTAAACATACCTTGCCTATCTAAAGTCTAGATCCCCTCCAAAAGTTTAGCCAATAATCTTTCTTTGTTCACCCCAGTATTCCTACTCTCCTCCTTTGTTCCCCTTCCCCACTCTTCTCTATTTGCACACCCCTCCCTTCCAGTTTCTCTCTTTGACTATATTTTCATCTCCACTCTCCTTGGCTGCAAAGAAAAGAGCCATCAGGACTGTCACAGAGGCTGCTGAACGAGCCTCTAGGTGACTGTGGATCAAAGGGTTTGACTCATGGACCAGTGCTGCTGTGATACAAGCCAGGGCCTGATCAACCCTGGCTGGGTCGCCTGTGTGAGAGTGTCTGATGTTGAAAGACCTGGAACACCCAATGACCCCAGGTTACATCACTGTTGATGTGTCCCAGCCCACCCTTGGATGGATCTCAGTGTTCTTCGCCATTTCAGCTAACTTCATTTTGCTTATACCAAATGGTGTCGATAAAGAATCCTGTTCTGCACTCAGGACTTTGGGGGTGAGCTGGAAGTTCAGAATGAGTAGGATGTATTTATGCTATGGGGAGATTTCCACATGCTCCTGCTTTATCGTTTTACGCTCATGTGGCACCACTCTCATGATACAAAATTATATCCTCATTTTATTTGCCAATGAATACCATTAAAATATAATATACTTTGAATTGAAACTGTATTTAGATCATCTTGGATTTTATGTTTGAATGTAATTACCACTGCTTCAATTGAGTTTCTGCACCTCTGTTTCACAGGCAGTATTTCCTTTGTGTAGCTTGCGCAGGAGCTTTGCCCGTCAGCCAGCATCTGTCATACACACAGGCTTTGCTTAGTGCTTATGTGTTGTATGGCTTCAGCACAGATCATGTGACAGGAAATAATTCAATCAATAAGTCATTTTACATGACATAAGGTGGCACTGATTGATGAATCTTCATTAAGCATATCACAGACACATTTGAATTTAATGTTACACTGTTGTTTCACATTCTGATGAGCACAAAGTCAGATTGTGAAGAAAGGATGTCTTCAGATTAGAAGCCTGAGAAGTGATAACTAATTTCAGATGAAATTACTTTATGTGTTGTGTGTGTTAGTTATATGTCTTGTGCACCTTGGTTCGAAGGAACCTTTCGTTTGGCGGTATACATGCATATGGTTGAGTGACAATAAACGTGAACTTGCTTGTTGTACATCCAAGTTGGAACTGTCTGACCTGCATAATAAAAATTGGAAGTTTTATGAGAAAAGGGATTATAAAGAATTTTGCATTCTGTTCATCCACAGAATGACTTCTCAACATCAAATTAGTTGAAGTTTTGATGGTTTCAGCACAGTAGCATTAGGTGTGTACCACTGCTTTTCTGAATATAAACCTGTTCATCAAATCTTGCATCCCTGTTCAAGCTGCATGTTGATAAATCTTGCGGTGGTTAAAGGAGCTGACCCAGCAACACCTTCTCAGGAGCAACATGAGGTGCACAATAAATGCTGGCCTTGTCAGTAAAGCTCGGAAATTTAATTTGAGAAGTGTAGTGAAACACTACAAGATGAAATGATCAGATAATTTCCCTCTGTCAGTTAAGCCTGGTGAACACAGTCCATGGTTGAGTATGAACATTTGACTTATATGCCTTCCCACATACAGGAATGAACTCCCATAAATATTATTAGATTCAAATGAGAACCAGTGTTGAAAAAAAACTTTACATGTAACATCTGTACAGTAATCAGACATTATTGTCTCTTAGGAACACAACCTGCTGGTTTCACTGTGTGAGGCCACAAGAGAGTTGCTTTGGAAGTTACCAAGCAAAAGCATCTATTGATATTTGTTCAATGATATAGTATCAATCGAAATAACAGCTATTGTTTCTTGAAGCCCATTGGAATCAGCCATTGAGTTTGCAACATCCTGATTTTTAACATGGGATGGAGACCAAATAAATGTCTTAAGTTAATTGGCCCTCATCAACACCTTTCATTACAATACTGTGGAGGTATCGTGACTGTGTTGTATGATTTTGTAAATTTTTTGACTTATGGACAAAGTTCATACTTGGTCCAACCAAGTAAAGTCCACTGCCAAGAAGGCCCACCAGCAGCTTTACTTCCTGAGAAAGGTAAAGAAATTTGGTCTGTCCCCTAAAACCCTCACTAACTTTTATAGATGCACCGTAGAAAGCATTCTTTTAGGGTGCATCACAACCTGGTATGGAAGTTGTTCTGTCCAAGACCGGAAGAAGCTGCAGGAGATCGCGAACACAGCCCAGCACATCACGCAAACCAATCTTCCATCCTTGGACTCACTTTACACCGCATCCTGTCGGAGCAGTGCTGCCAGGATAATCAAGGACACGACCCACCTAGCCAACACACTTTTTGTCCCTCTACCCTCCAGGAGAAGGCTCAGGAGCTTGAAGACTCGTACGGCTAGGTTTGGGAACAGCTTCTTTCCGACTGTAGTAAGACTGCTGAATGGATCCTGACCCAGATCTGGGCCGTACCCTCCAAATATCCGGACCTGCCTCTCGGTTTTTTGCACTACCTTATTTTCCCTTTTCTATTTTCTATCTATGATTTATAATTTAAATTTTTACTATTTACTATCGATTTGTACTCCAGGGAGCGTGAAGCGCAGAATCAGATATTGCTGTGATGATTGTACGCTCTAGTATCAATTGTTTGGCGACAATAAAAGTAAAGTTCGGAATCAGAATCAGGTTTATTATCACTGGCATGTGACAGGAAATTTGTTAACTTAGCAGCAGTTCAATGTAATACATAACCTATCAGAGAGAGAAAAATAATAATAATAATAAATAAAATAAAACATAATAAATAAACAAGTAAATCGATTACATATATTGAATAGATTATTAAAAATCTGCAAAAACAGAAATACTGTATATTAAAAAAAGTGAGGTTGTGTCTAAAGCTTCAAAGTCCATTTAGGAATGGGATGGCAGAGGGGAAGAAGCTGTTCCTGAGTCGCTGAGTGTGTCCCTTCAGGCTTCTGTATCTCCTACCTAATGGTAACTGTGAGAAAAGGGCATGCCCTGGGTGCTGGAGGTCCTTAATAATGGACGCTGCCTTTCTGAGACACCGCTTCCTAAAGATGTCCTGGGTACTTTGTAGGCTAGTGCCCAAGATGGAGCTGACTAGATTTACAACCTTCTGCAGCTTCTTTTGGTCCTGTGCAGTAGCCCCTCTGTACCATACAGTGATGCAGCCTGTCAGAATGCTCTCCACAGTACAACTGTAGAAGTTTTTGAGCGTATTTGTTGACATGCCAAATTACTTCAAACTCCTGATAAGATATAGCTGCACTCTTGCCGCCTTTATGACTACATCAATATGTAGGTTAGATCCAGGTTATAACCAGGTTAGATCCTCAGAGATCTTGACATTCAGGAACTTGAAGCTGCTAGCTCTCTCCACTTCTAATCCCTCTATGAGGATTGGTATGTGTTCCTTTGACTTACCCTTCCTGAAGTCCACAATCAGCTCTTTTGTCTTACTGACGTTGAGTGCCAGGTTGTTGCTGTGGCACCATTCCACTAGTTGACATATGGCCATCCATAAAATTGGAACCTGTTTGTAAGGCAGGTTTGGCCTGTACCTTGCTAGCAGCTACTTTGATTAGTTTTGTGTTCATAATTCATATGTAACTACTCTCATTTTGTTTTTGGAGAATTTGCCCTGGTTTTATTCAGGAGGTTTCTCTTACCTTCTCTGACCTTTACTCTCTAAACTGACTCTGTTTTCCTGGTAAATTGAGTTTGATAAAGTTAACTGCTGGGAGCAATATACCCCCAGCCACCCGCTCAAACCACCACTTTCCCTCCCTAAACTCCTCATCATCCCCAACTCATTCACTGTTGCTGATAAATCTCAATACTTTAAAATATATTTTTGCAATTAGCTGTTTATATTCCTTCTAAAAATTCTTTCTGTTCAGCTCTGCTTTATTTATAGTGGTGCCTGAGATTTCTCACAATAATTATGAGCTCTGGGTGGGGATGACATATTGGAGATCAGATATAATATGAGAACAGAGTTGAAGGAGTTAAAAGACCAAAATTGGAGACTGGAAACAAAGAGGAAACTTCCACTCACATCTCAAGTTCAAGCCAGCAAGAGTTTGAAATATTCTGTAAAAAATTCTTTTCTAGTCGGGAGAATTAAACATTGCTTAGAGGAAAAGGTGTGTTTAGAAAAACAATCTTGGAGGCAGATCGGGGAAGAAACTGGTGTCCTACTTAAGGTGAAAGGAGATAAGGAGGCTACATGTTGAAACTGTTAGATGTAAAAAAATTCCTGTAATTCAGGAGAAAAGCTATTTTCTTTAATTAATTAGAAGAAAGGTGAATTTAAGGATTGGAAATTAAGGCATGGGATAGGATTGGCTGTAGGGACTTTAAACCTCAATACCTTACATTAGGAATAGAAATGACAGCATAAGAATGTATAGGATTAGTTGTGACTAGAGAAGTCACTATGTAACATTTCTACAGGGTAGGAGAAGGAGGAGGTGAAACAAGCCATTGTGAAAGCATGGATCTTGGTGTGTTTTATCTCTTACTCCCAGCTGGAATATTGGCCCCCCCCCCACCATTGTATACCTTGCAACCTGAGGTATAGGACATGTCCTTCCATTGTTGTCAATTATATGTGTGGTGGTGCACATTAAAATCTATTGGAGTTATTAGCCAGAAGTTTTGGTAAGTCAGTCACATCAGGAGCATAACAAGACAACACGATAGTTACCCATGCACATCCTTTAACACCATGGCTGTTGGTGGAGCACCCCAGATATCTGAAAATAATTGGTTTCTTCTTCCCAGCAGAAAATAATCTGGTTATTTTGTGAGCAAGACATGGGCAAAAATAAATGGGAGCAAAGAAAGCAGGAGGATTTTCTGCTTGCTCGTCAAGGTTTGTGACAAAGCTCTTGGTTTATCTGTGTCACAGAAACAAAGTCTATTTAACAACTTGTTTGAAGTTTAATTATAGTTTGTTGTTGAGATTGATAGCTGTGTTTTAAGGTGGCCCAAGCAATGGGAATCATTTTACGCTAATGATAAAAGAGTTCATAGTTCAACTGAGTTCATTCACAGTAGAAGAGCTCAGTCAAAAATTATGTCATTGGAGACAAGTGTGGATTTCAGTAACTTGCCTTTTCACTTTTAAACATGCTCCACCATTTAATAAGATCACAGCTGGAGAACCTTACATTCACCTTCCTTTGCTTTCTCCTTACTTATTGATTTGGTGTCCATTAATCTATTGATCTCTGCTCCACGCTTATTCAACTTAAAATCCAATGAATATGCAGAGGCTTCTGGTGTAAAGAGTATCAAAATTTTCAACAGTTTGAGTGAAGAAACTTAACTCCATTTGGTTTTAAATGACCAACCTGTATTCTGAGTTTATGATCCTTTGGATAAGACACCAAAGGGCTGGGGTTCACAGCTTCTCAGGTTCCAGTTAGTCAAGTTCTTCTGTTATTAATGTGTATTACTGTGAATTGTGTTCCATTCTTTTAGTTTAATGGTGCACAATATATAGTCCGAGGCAACACTCCAACTTCGTGCAGCCTTGGTATCTGGCACGTCTTGTGGCAGTTCAAGATCTATAACAATTTGTAGGTTACTAAATGAGCTATTTTAGTAGAAGACAAGGGCAGAAAGTGGCAGAAATACTCAGAATATCAGGCCATATCCGTGGGAAGAGAAACGTCAACGTTTCTGGTTAGAGGCGATGTTCACTGATGAACAGTCTCCAATGAGAAATGTTAACTCTGTTTCTCCTCCCATGGATGTGGCCAGACCTGTTGAATATTTCCAGCATTTTTTGCATTTGTTTTATATTGCAGTATCTGCATTTTTCTTTAATTTCCATTCAGCAACAAACCTGATCTATAGAGAGAGGCTAAAATGATTTAGAAAGTGTGGAAGATCTCAAGATCATTAGCAGGATAAGAGAAGGATAAAACCTGTAAGCCTGCAGGGTAATACTAAGGGGTTGCCAGAGATACAGTGCAAGGCAGCTTTGAAGGCCATAGTGGGAGCAGCCAGGAGGTGCTGAGGGAGTAGTGTAGAAAGCAAAATGGACAAGAACTGGCAGGATAAAAGGAGCACAGGAGACAGAGTTAAAAAAGCAAACAATTGAGTACATCAAAAACTTCACATAAGACCACAAGACATAGGAGCAGAATTCAGCCCATGGAGTCTACTTCGCCATTTGATCATGGCAGATCCATTTCCCTCTCAACCTGACTCTCTTGCCTTCTCCCCGTAACCTTTCATACCCCGATCAATCAACCTCCACTTTAAATATACACAATGACCTGGCTTCCACTGAGATCTGTGGCAACGAATTTCACAGATTCATCACCCATTGGCAAAAGAAATTCTTCCTGATCTCCATTCTAAGTGGACAACCCTCTGTTCAGTGGTACCCTATGGACCTGGACTCCTTCACCATAGGAAACATCCTGTCCACATTCACTCTCTCAACACGAATCAGTATTTGATATCTCTCTCTCTCTCTCTCTCTCTCTCTCTCTCTCTCTTTCACACTCAGTCACTCTCACTCTCTAAGGGGACACCTCATTTTCCCTTTATTAGGGAGAGAGAGAGAGAGACTGTGGTATGTTGAATTGTCAGGGGAACGATTAGTTTTTGTTGTACTGCAGATAATGCTCTTTATTGGGGCTTTGCTGTTGCTTGCTTGGTGGGTGGAGGTTGTTGATGGTTTTTTGTAGATTGGGTGAGGGGTGGGGGCGGATTGTTGCTTTGCTTCTGCTTGTGCGTGGGGGAGAGCAGGGAAGCTTCAGTGTTTGAACTGTCATTCATTCTTTGGGGCACTCATTTGTTTTTGTGAAAGTCATGAGAGCAGTGGTCTGACTACAATACCTTTTGTAGGCAACATATCTGAGAAAGCTTCTGAAATGGTGATCTGGCAGTCACTTGAAAATTGTGGCTTGGTTTTAAGCTGGGAGGGCATTCAAGAAGCTTCAGGAAAGTTGCAAGCATTTGGCTTTGTGAGTATAAAGAGCTAGAACTCACTCTGCGTGCATTAATATTATTGCATGAACTTCAAGCGGGAGAGAAAAAGCTGCTTGTAAAAGTAGATGCAAAGACCAAAGTCCAGCTGGATGAATGGAAGGCCAAAAAGAAAAGAGACAATGGAGATAGGAAAACAGAGGGTTTGTTAGATGATGTTATGGATGAGTGTTGAAGAATCTATCGTGTTTTACTGTATTTTACTGTCAGAGAATTTACCCTGTTATCAAACAGAAATAAAGACACAGACCTCAGTATATGGCTAATCCTTTAATACGTGATCACGGAGAGCCGTTGCCACTTGATTCCGCTAGTGTCTGGTTAGATCTTAAATTTATACAGCTAAACATACCTAGTGATTTCAAGAAGCACTCGTCAGGTATCAGCCAGTTCACAAATGTTTCTGTGCAATACACAAAATTGTAACTGCACATCCATGTATGGTTCCTCTGTTAGCAAGAGAGTCTCAGACAGTGGTTAGCAATACCTCATTATAGGCATGATCTATTGCTAGCTATTGTTAGCTAGCACAAGCAAGACAAAATCTGCATCTTACACTGCCAACTTCATGACCCAAATCTTGGGCAATACTTAGCTAGTCAAGCTTGACGACAAAATTTCATTCAAACTTTAGTTTTCTTCCACAATGATGAAACCCAGAGGGGAGATCAGGTCGTGAAGGGAGCAATAGAAGGATTAATAAGAGAATACCTGAGTGAACTAAATATACCTTCCCTAGATCAAGATGCTAGATCACAAACTAGAAGAAGGGGAAGAAAGGTGTTGAGAGCTGTCAGAACCACTTCCTCTGAGTCAACTTCTACAAACACCATGGAGGAGGCCCCAAAACCTGAGATTGTTTCACAGCCGCAAGTCTCACCTGCCAGGCAGAGTGATCCTCCTTTGTCAGGAAGTATGTTATCCCACAAGAGTAAGAAAACCTCCACAACGATTAAATCTGTAAGCCTAACTGGGATGGTTTAAAATGACTCTGGTGTGGGTGTCTTAACTTAGTAGTTGTATTATGTAGTATACTGTGTATATAGTTGAGATGCATTCTCTATTGAGTTGGAGTTCATAGCTAAGTAGAAGGAGTGTGTATTTAATATTACAATAATATTAGATTATGAGAACACTCAGTCCTCTTTTATTGTCATTTAGAAATGCATACATGCATTAAGAAATGATCCAATATTTCTGTGGCATGATATCACAGAAAACAAGACAGTCCAAAGACTAACACTGACAAAACCACATAATTATAACGTATAGTTACAGCAGTGCAAAGCAATACCATAATTTGATGAAGATCAGTCCATAGGTGCAGTAAAAAAAAAGTCTCAAAGTCCCTGAGTCGATTGACTCCTGAGTCCCCGATAGCAGGCGGCAAAAGGGAGAAACTCCCTGCCGTAAACCTCCAGGCACCGTCAACTTGCCGATACCTTGGAAGCAGCCGACCCCAGCTGACCCTGAGTCCATCCGTCCGAAAACTCAGAGCTTCCGAGCAGCCTCTCCGATACAGCCTCCCGAGCGCCATCCTCTGCCAAGTGCCTTCGCCTTCTCCCCGGCCGCTGAAACACGCAAAACCGAGGATTTTGAGGCCTTCAGCTCCAGAGATTCCGGTTACCACACAGTAGCAGCGGTAGCAAAGCAGACATTTCAGAAGTTTTCCAGATGTTCCGCTATGCACTCACGTCCGTCTCCATCAAATCAGAATTGTGCACGGTCCCCTACTTGACAAATAACAGATATTCATCACTGGAGAGGCTGCACGCGCTGCTGTCGCGCCGCCATCTTCTCCCTATGTAACCTTGTACATACATTGTTTAATTAAGCATTCCTGTTCATTTAAATGATTAATTATGGGTTATATGTAAAAATATGTTAATTGCATGCATCATCAGACTACCATGCGATAGGTGCGTGCCTACCCAAATGTAAAGATGAAGTTACACCTGCATTTCCGACTCCTTTGTCTTCCTTAAATCAGTTTAATGTTTTGAAGTACAGAACATAATAACAATTCTACATCTTCCAATCCCATATCACCTCTTTTTATGGATTTCATTTCATTTTTTATGAACATAGCCACCCTACCCCCCTCTACCTACCTTTTGATACAATGTACAACCTTCAATTTTAAGCTCCCAACTATAATCTTCTTTCAGTCACGACTCAGTGACGCCCACAATGTCATACTTGCAGATTTCTAACTGTGCTACAAGATCATCTACCTTACTCCATATACTTTGTGCATTCAAATATAAAACCTTCAGTCCTGTATTCATTACCCTTTTCAATTTTGGCCCCCTGTTACATTGCAACTCACCCCACTGACTGCAATTTTGCCCTATCGTCTGCCTCTCCCTTCTGACAGCCTCACTACACACAGCCTCTGCTTGTACACCAACCACCCTATCCTCAGCCCTATGACTCAGTTTCCTATCCCTCTGCCAAATTAGTTTAAACCCTCCCCAACAGTTATAGTAAACCTGCCCAGAAGGATATTGGCCCCCCTTGAGTTCAGGTGTAACCCGTCCCTTTTGTACAGGTCATACCTTCCACAGAAGAGATCCCAATGATCCAGAAATCTGAAACCGTGCCCCCCTGCACCAATTCCTCAGCCACGCATTCATCTGCCAAATCATTCTATTCTTGCCCTCACTGGCACATGGCACAGGCAGCAATCCAGAGGTGACTACCCTGAGGGTCCTGTTTTTCAGCTTTCACCTCCTCCCTAAATTCTCTTTTCAGAACTCCTTCCCTTTTCCTACCCACGTCATTGGTGCCAAGACTTCCAGTTGCTCACCACCCCCTCCCCCCCAATCCTAGACATCCCTGACCTTGGTACCTGGGAAGTAACACCATCTGGGTATCTATTATGCCCACAGTACCTCATGTCCACTCCTCTAGCTATGGAATCCCCTCTCACTATTCTCCTCCCTTGTTCTGAGTGGCATCGCTAGACTCGGTACCAGAGAGCCGGTCACTGTGGCTCACCCCTGGTGGGTCGTCTTTCCCTCCTAACAGTATCTAAAGCGGTATACTTATTATTGAGGGGAATGGCCACAGGGGTATTCTGTACTGGTACTCTGTACTGGCTGCTCATTTCCTTTCCTCCTCCTGACAGTCACCCAGGTACCTGTCTCCTGCAACTTCGGGGTTTCTACATCCCTTCAGCTCCTCAGTTTCCTGTATGAATTGAGGGTCAACCAGCTAGCTACAGCTCTTGTTCCTTAACACTTTAACATGACTTGGCGAGAGCAATATTACTTTGTGATGAAGCACAGCTCACACATGTGGCCATTCAAGTGTTTCTGATTGCCAGTCCACCCCGCTACTCTTCCCCCCCCCCCCGCAAAAAAAGGTTTTGTGATACTGTTCTAAACTCCAAGAAACACTGGCTAGGTTCACCTTATTTCTATTTTTTAAGATTGGTCCCTATTTTCAGTAATCAGTCCAAAAATGCTCTTGTACTCTCTTCAAGGCAAGTATATTGTTCCTTTGGTAAAGAGAGCAATATTGCAGACAATACTCTAGATTTGGTCATTCTGAGACCCTGAAAAATTGGAGTACTCTGCCTGACTCCTATACTGTAATCTCTGAGCAATAAAGAAGAATATTTACTTCTCTGCCTACTTACTAACTAGTACAACAACATGACGATTGTTCTAGACAGTAAAAATTCTCTGTCTCTCATTATAAAAATATTTTGCTCTTATACCTTTTCAAAACAATTCTCCACATTTTGTTATTTTACAAATTGCTGAGGATTTGCCATCTTAATTCGTTAAATTTTGCGACCTTACAAATTGCAGAGGTCATTCTGAAGGATGTAAACCGATCAATCCATTGTCTGAGAAAACATTTCTTACATAACCATTGGATATGGAATCCTGGGATTTACAAATATTATTTCTTTATTTCATGACTTCCCATTATTTTTGAAATTCTACCATGAAGGAAGGTACAAAGTGTGTAGTTTCACCCCAGGCCTTATTACATTTAAAGCTAGACTGTGTTGCAATATAGCAGTGGTTCTCCCTGAAATGACTGACAGACTGCCTTCTAATGCTCAGCTTGTTTAAGTTCTTTATGTGTGCTGCAGTGTGGCAGTCAGAAACACATTGGAAGTTAGATAACAACGCCTCCAACCTGCCACACCAGCAAGTCCATTGTGATTTATATTGTACAAAACTGAGGGGCTGGTATAAGTTACATGTAAATAGGACCAACTGCCTTTAAAGAGATAAATTTGGGTTAAGATTTTTAGATTTCTATCATATTTATATTTGTTTTAATTAATTTATATAGTTTTATGTGTTTCAGCTAAATTTACATTTCAAGATTCAAGATTCAAAGTACATTTATCATCAAGGAATATATAAATTATACAACCTTGAGATTTGTCTGTTCACAGGCAGCCACAAAGTAAGAAACCTGAAAGAAACCAATTAAAAAAAAGGCCAACACCCAATGCACAGAGAAATCATGCAAACAAAGGAAGCGAGCAACAGCATTCCGAAACAAATTGAGTCCTTAGATCCGAATTCCTGGAGTAGACCCAAGTCTTGGTCTCAGTTCATCATATTAACGGGGCAAATCACCATGAAGCTCGCAGACATGAAGCACAGCAGCTGGCACAGTGTCACAGTCTCAGCATCATGGAGAGAGGAGCGAACATCACGGGAGAGTGAGTGAACTTGGTTCAACTCTCATCTCTGGTCCTGACGCCCTTCCTTTCCTGTCTATCTGGGCCAGCGTTTAAATTGTACAAGCAGTATATTGTGCCTTGCACTAAGACCCAGCCCCGCCACAGTGAAACTTTCCGGGCCTAGACCACACCACCCAGTGATTCACTCTGGGTCTCGTCACCAAGCCCAAAGCCATTCTCAACCTCTCCAAATTTGCTCAACACTTAGAGCAATCCAACCTCGCGCCCAGGTTCGTTGGACGGGCATCAAAGCTCCCCTCCTTGACTTCTCTCTGAATCAAAACTCCCCTCCTCGACTTCTCCTCTCTGAATCAAAACTCCTCTCCTCTCTGAATCAAAGCTCCCCTCCTTGACTTCTCTCTGAATCAAAACTCTCCTCCTCGACTTCTCCTCTCTGAATCAAAACTCCCCTCCTCGACCTCTCCTCTCTGAATCAAAGCTCCCCTCCTTGACGTCTCTCTGAATCAAAACTCCCCTCCTCGACTTCTCCTCTCTGAATCGCTCAGTTCATCTGCGGTGGTTTTACAATGCACCAGCATGGCTCATCCCTCGAACTCGCTTCACCTTCATTTGCCTCTTCATTGTTTGCGGTGATAGTTTACCACAAAGTACTTCAGGAAAGGTGTTAGTAATAATGTTTTCAGTCAAATTTCTTGCCTTTCAAACTACCAGTAAGCTGTTGCTAGCCTTCAGTAGTGCCATCTTTCACTGTTACTTAATTTTTTCTTCATACTTGATGTTCTTTATAAATGCCTTTGATTACTCAGGACAATTGAAAACAGCAAAATGTCGTCAACTAGAATGAGGTGCCACCAGCTATTAGAAGAATCCTGAGGTTTGATTGCACTCATGACGTTATAGCAATTAGTGAAACTTGGCTACAGGAGGGGCAGCACTGGCAGCTTAATATTCCAGGGTTCCGATGTTTCAGATGTGATCGAGGCAGAGGAATGAAAGGTGGGGGAGTAGCATTGCTTGTTAGGGAAAATATTACGGCAGTGCTCAGGCAGGACCCATTAGAGGGCTTGTCTACTGAGTCCTTATGGGTGGAGCTGAGAAACAGGAAAGGTATGGCCACATTAGTGGGATTGTATTACAGACCACCCAATAGTCAACGAGAATTGGAAGAGCAAATCTGCAGAGAGATAGCAGGCAACTGCAGGAAACATAAAGTTGTGGTGGTAGGAGATTTTAATTTTCCATATATTGATTGGGACTCCCATACTGTTAGGGGTCTTGATGGTTTAGAGTTTGTAAAATGTGTTCAGGAAAGTTTTCTAAATCAATATATAGAGGGACCAACTAGAGGGGATGCAATATTGGATCTCCTGTTAGGAAACAAGTTAGGACAAGTGACAGAAGTCTGTGTAGGGGAGCACTTTGGTTCCAGTGATCATAACACCATTAGTTTCAACTTGATCATGGGCAAGGATAGATCTGGTCCTAGGGTTGAGGTTCTTAACTGGAAGAAGGCCAAATTTGAAGAAATGAGAAAGGATCTAAAAAGCGTGGATTGGGATAGGTTATTCTCTGGCAAGGATGTGATCGGTAGGTGGGAAGCCTTCAAAGGAGAAATTTTGAGAGTGCAGAATTTGTATGTTCCTGTCAGGATTAAAGGCAAAGTGAATAGGAATAAGGAACCTTGGTTCTCAAGGGATATTGCAACTCTGATAAAGAAGACGAGGGAGTTGTATGACATGTATAAGAAGCAGGGAGAAAATAAGGTGCTTGAGGAGTATAAGAAGTGCAAGAAAATGCTTAAGAAAGAAATCAGGAGGGCTAAAAGAAGACACGAGGTTGCCTTGGCAGTCAAAGTGAAGGATAATCCAAAGAGCTTTTACAGGTATATTAAGAGCAAAAGGATTGTAAGGGATAAAATTGGTCCTCTTGAAGATCAGAGTGGTCAGCTATGTGCGGAACCAAAGGAAATGGGGGAGATCTTAAATAGGTTTTTTGTGTCTGTATTTACTAAGGAAACTGGCATGAAGTCTATGGAATTAAGAGAAACAAGTAGTGAGATCATGGAAACTGTACAGATTGAAAAAGAGGAGGTCCTTGCTGTCTTGAGGAAAATTAAAGTGGATAAATCCCAGGGACCTGACAAGGTATTCCCTCGGACCTTGAAGGAGACTAGTGTTGAAATTGCAGGGGCCCTGGCAGAAATATTTAAAATGTCGCTGTCTACAGGTGAGGTGCCGGAGGATTGGAGAGTGGCTCATGTTGTTCCGTTGTTTAAAAAAGGGTCGAAAAGTAATCCGGGAAATTATAGGCCAGTAAGTTTAACTTCGGTAGTAGGTAAGTTATTGGAGGGAGTACTAAGAGACAGAATCTACAAGCATTTGGATAGGCAGGCACTTAGTAGGGAGAATCAACATGGCTTTGTGCGTGGTAGGTCATGTTTGACTAATCTATTGGAGTTTTTCGAGGAGGTTACCAGGAAAGTGGATGAAGGGAAGGCAGTGGATATTGTCTACATGGACTACAGTAAGGCCTTTGACAAGGTCCTGCATGGGAGGTTAGTTAGGAAAATTCAGTCGCTAGGTATACATGGAGAGGTGGTAAATTGGATTAGACATTGGCTCAATGGAAGAAGCCAAAGAGTGGTAGTAGAGAATTGCTTCTCCGAGTGGAGGCCTGTGACTAGTGGTGTGCCACAGGGATCAGTGCTGGGTCCATTGTTATTTGTCATCTATATCAATGATCTGGATGATAATGTGGTAAATTGGATCAGCAAATTTGCTGATGATACAAAGATTAGAGGTGTAGTAGACAGTGAGGAAGGTTTTCAGAGCCTGCAGAGGGACTTGGACCAGCTGGAAAAGTGGGCTGAAAAATGGCAGATGGAGTTTAATACAGACAAGTGTGAGGTATTGCACATTGGAAGGACAAACCAAGGTAGAACATACAGGGTTAATGGTAAGGCACTGAGGAGTGCAGTGGAACAGAGGGATCTGGGAATACAGATACAAAATTCCCTAAAAGTGGTGTCACAGGTAGATAGGGTTGTAAAGAGAGCTTTTGGTACATTGGCCTTTATTAATCAAAGTATTGAGTATAAGAGCTGGAATGTTATGATGAGGTTGTATAAGGCATTGGTGAGGCCGAATCTGGAGTATTGTTTTCAGTTTTGGTCACCAGATTACAGGAAGGATATAAATAAGGTTGAAAGAGTGCAGAGAAGGTTTACAAGGATGTTGCCGGGACTTGAGAAACTAAGTTACAGAGAAAGGTTGAATAGGTTAGGACTTTATTCCCTGGAGCGTAGAAGAATGAGGGGAGATTTGATAGAGGTATATAAAATTATGATGGGTATAGATAGAGTGAATGCAAGCAGGCTTTTTCCACTGAGGCAAGGGGAGAAAAAAACCAGAGGACATGGGTTAAGGGTGAGAGGGGAAAAGTTTAAAGGGAACATGGGGGAGTGGTTTCTTCACACAGAGAGTGGTGGGAGTATGGAATGAGCTGCCAGACGAGGTGGTAACTGCGGGTTCTTTTTTAACATTTAAGAATAAATTGGACAGATACATGGATGGGAGGTGTATGGAGGGATATGGTCCATGTGCAGGTCAGTGGGACTAGGCAGAAAATGGTTCGGCACAGCCAAGAAGGGCCAAAAGGCCTGTTTCTGTGCTGTAGTTTCTATGGTTCTATGGTTCATGACATGTCTGACTTTACTGGAGGGCTGTGGAGAACAGCTCTCCAATATTGGTATGCAGCCTGGTATAGGCCCTTCTGGTCCTTCGAGCCATGCCACCTACTAACCCTCGATTTAACCCTAGCCTAATCAAGGGACAATTTACAATGACCAATTAACCTACCAACCAGGATGCCTTTGGACTGTGGGGGGAAATTGGAGGCTCCCAGAGGAAACTCACAAAGTCACAGGGATAAAATACATGCTCCCTACAGGCAGCTGTGAGAATTGAACCCAGTTTGCTGGAATTGCAAAACGTTGTGCCGTCCCATATAGAAACATAGAAACATAGAAAATAGGTGCAGGAGTAGGCCATTTGGCCCTTCGAGCCTGCACCGCCATTTATTATGATCATGGCTGATCATCCAACTCAGAACCTCGCCCCAGCCTTCCCTCCATACCCCCTGATCCCCGTAGCCACAAGGGCCATATCTAACTTCCACATCAAAGGGTTTCTAAAGGTTAGTGTTGCTGTAGAGATTGTGTGCATGTTGGAATCAGAGAACAAGCATGGGCTTTGTTAAATTGACCACTTTTGCCTTGCTCTGCTCAGGCCTTGCCAGGTATACTGCTTAAGAGACATTAGTAAACTGATAAATTGGTTTATTATTGTCATAGGTACCGAGGTACAAATCAATTTATTACAGCAGTACATTGAGGTGTTCAAGATGAACAACAAAAGACTGCGGAATAAAGAGTTTCAGAAAACATGCAGTGCTGGTAGACATGATGCAAGGCAATGGTGTAGTAGATTGTGAAATCAAGGGCCCACCTTATCGTATTAGAAAAACATTCAATAGTCTTACAGAGGTGAAATGGAAGCTCTCTTTGAACCGAGTGGTATATGCTTTCAGGCTTCTACCCAACTGGAGCGGGGAGAAGAGAGAATGTCTTGGGTAGGTGAGACCTTTGATAATACTGACCGTTTTACCAAGGCAGTGTGACATGTAGGCAGAGTCCATGGAAGGGTGGCTGAGCTGTGATGTACTGATCTGTGTCTGCTAGTTTCTTGTGGTCAGGTACAGAGCAGCTGCCATACCAAGCCATAGTGCATTGATAAAGATTGGTGAGGATCAAACGGAGCATGGCAAATTTCTCTAGCCTTCTGAGGTCGGAAGAGCTGCTGGAGCATTTTCTTGTCCATGGTGTCTATGTGGTTGGACCAGGACAGGTCATTGGTGATAACCACTCCTAGGAGCTTGAAATTCTCAACCCTCTCAACCTCAGCAACATTGATGTCGACAGAAACATGTAAGGTCCCTCTCCTGAAATCAATGGTCAATGATCAGCTCTTTAGTTTTGCTGATTTTGAGGGAAAGGTAGTTGCCATGACACCATTTCCTTCCTGTACTCTGACTCATCATTATTTGAAATATGGCCCACTATGGTTGTACCATCTAGCACATGAGAATAATTGTGTTGGAGATGGTGCTGTCTACTCTTATTGATTGTGGTCTGTTGGTCAGGAAGTCAGCGATCCAGTTGTAAAGGAGGTGTTGAGTCACAGGTTTAGGATTTCGAAGATGAGTTTGCTTGGAATTATAGTATTGAAGGCAGAGCTGTAGTCAATAAACAACAGTCTATTATCGATGTCTTTACTATCCAGAGATGAGGGAGCTGGCGTAGATTTGTTTTGGCCGCAGGTAAATTGCAGAAGGGATTGAGGTCGCCTGGGAGCCTGGAGGTTTTGTATTCCATGACCAGCCTCTCAACTTACTTTGCAAAGGTGGATGTCGGAGCCACCAGATGGCTCTCATTAAGGTACATTACCGGGATAATGACCTTGTAAAGCAGGTGGGAACATCAAATTAAAGTAGGAGGAGGATGTAGATGCCTACAAATACCCCCAGCATCTATACAGGATCTAAGGCCATAATACTTAGGAACAGAATTAGGCCACTCAGCCCATTGAATCTGCTTTGCCATTCCATTATGGCTGATCCCAGATCCTATTCAACCCCAAACAACTGCTTTCTCGCCATATCCTTTGATGTCCTGACCAATCAGGAAACTATCAACTTACGCTTCAGATATACCCACAGACTTGGCCTGCACCGTAGATTCACTACTCTCTGGCTAAAAAAAATTCTCTTTACCTCTACACGAGGAATTCTGCAGATGCTGGAAATTCAAGCAACACACATCAAAGTTGCTAGTGAACGCAGCAGGCCAGGCAGCATCTCTAGGAATAGGTACAGTCAACGTTTCGGGCTGAGACCCTTCATCAGGACTAACTGAAGGAAGGTTAGCTCCTCTTTACCTCTGTTCTAAAAGGTCGCCCCTCAATTTTGAGGCTGTGTCCTTTGAATCACATCCACATTATCTTGTCCTTTCAACATTCACTAGGTTTCAATGAGATTCTCACACATTCCTCTAAATTCCAGTGAGTACAGGCCCAAAGCTGCCAAAGATTCCTCATATGTAATTCCCAGAATCATCCTCGTGAACCTCCTCTGGACCCTCACCAATGGCAACACATCCTTTCCGAGATATGGGGCCCAAAACTGTTGATAATACTCCCAAGTGCGGCCTGACTAGTGTCTTATAAAGCCTCAGCACTATCTCCTTGCTTGTATATTCTATTCCCCTTGAAATAAATGCCAACTTTGCATTTGCCTTCTTTACCACAGACACAATCTGTAAATTAACCTTCTGGGAGTCTTGCACGAGGATTCCTAAGTCCTTCTGCACCTCTGATGTTTGAACCTTCTCTCCATTTAGCTAATAGTCTGTACTATTGTTCCTTTTACCAAAATGCATTATCATACATTTCCCAACACTGCATTCCATCTGCCACTTTTTTGCCATTCTTCCAATTTGTCTAAGTCCTACTGCAATCGCATTGCTCCCTCAGCACTACCTACCCCTCCGCCCATCTTTGTATCATCCGCAAACTTTGCCATAAACCCATCAGTTCCATTATCCAAATCATTTTCAAACAATCTGAAAAGCAGTGGTCCCAATACTGACCCCTGAGGAACACCACTAGTCACTGGCAGCCAACCAGAAAAAGCCCCTTTTATTCCCACTTGTTGCCGCCTGCCTGTCAGCCATTCCGCTATCCATGCCAGTATCTTTCCTGTAACGCCATAGGATTTTGTCTTGGACACTGTCACGGATACCATCTGGGCTAGTTGCTTTCCTAGCGTCAATTTCCTGAAGTCTGATCTTCCATCTGCAGTGTGTGGTGAGGTGCATTGGAGACTATGGTGAAGTTCTATTCAAAGCTTTTATGGAATATGTGAAGCTCATCGGGAAGGGATGTGCTGTTGTTGGTGATGCTGACTATGTTTTGTAGCTGACAGTTCTTGCATCTGACATTACAGCACTGGCTCACTTCTGTGTCAGGACATGCTGAGCATGGAGACTGATACTATGGTATTCACAGGAGTACGCACCGTGCTACTTTGCCACCAGCCCTCATTTAGATACCATGTGCACAGACCATTTACTCAGCTAAGCTCACTGAATACTTTTCTATCCAATAAAGTTGTTACCTTCAATTTTGTGTTAACATCTTTGCCTCTGATTTTTAAAAAAATTGCAACTTCAGTCCATCAAAGCAGTGTTGCTGGTGAGGAAGTCATAGTCATAATCATACTTTATTGATCGCTGGGGAAATTGAACAGTGATGGGAAAACCAGTATGGGTTAACTGCTTCTTTAGTTGTTGCATCCACTCTGTGACGAGCTGTTAAAACGAGCTCTAGTGAGTACCAAGAAGGAGGAATTGCAGTAATGAAATTGTTGGTGTTTGAGCTGACTGTTTGTCACTCTCAAGCTTCCACGACTGTTAGACTGATGGAGGAAAACTGGTGATGGAAATAGCAAACTAGTTCTCTTAACATTTGGGACCTTAAGGTTCATGAGGGCATTGCTGTGCTGTTGGAAAGCGTTATCTGCAGTTGTCTGTGGTGGGAGTGTACATTATACTTGCACTCCAGTCCTTGCCAGGAATATTGAATAATTGCTGGTCTGAAGCTGTAACTAACATGTAATGTTTAGCGTTTGGGGCTGTGAAGAGGTGGGGGGGGGAGGGGGGGTGGAAGGGCAGTGTGAAGTCCTGGCATGTAAACCTGTGGTAGAAAATCATCAAAAGCTGCAGATACTGCAGAAATTGGCTGCCTGCCAGGTCACGCTCCATCAGTATCATCTGAAAGACGGATAATTCCTTTCCCTTAAGGAAATCAGATAATTGGAAAAATCTGGACTGATTTCCATTTCACCAGATTAACTGGGCATTTAACAGCTCCAAATGTAGAGGTGTTGCAGATAAACTGCTGTGGGCGTGCTGGCGATGGGGTGGGAGTTACTGGAACTGCCGTGGGGGTTGGGGCTCTGCATTACCTTGACTGTCGAGGAAGTCCGGAAAATCTACAATTGGAATGGCCTGAATTTCCAGACATATGAAGTCTGGTAGAAGGAAATTCAGTGTGTCTCAGAGATGGATTTGTTTGTAATGTACATTACTAATCACAGAGTGATGCAGCATTTTTGGATATGCACCTCTGTGGATATAATCCCCTTCTCTTTTAATGCAGTTTTTTTAGGATTAAGATTCTTCCTAGATATTCTTTGCCTTCTGTCACCCCTCACCCTCAACAAATAACAGAGTAGGTTTTCGCAAATAAAACGGCGGAGGCATTTTATTTTTAAGAATATCTGTAACCATTCATTTATTGTACTACAAATATGAAGACAAAGTGAGGTAAAAGTACTTCATGTAATATGTCATCACATCTGATCAGCCTCGTAAACTGAACTCCAGTTCAATGTTGGTGGTTGTGAATTCTGTACATTTCCACTAATTACCTTAACCTACACAGGACCCCCACCCCCCAGAATTCACTAAAGCTGGCATTGTCAGCCTGCCAGAGCTCGGACAAGCTTCCTAGTTCAGGTCGTATGTTCCATGGGTGGAGGAACAACAGACGGTGATTCACCCAGAGGTGTGTTGACACACTCATGGTCACATCGTCACACCAGGGGCATGATAGTGGAATCCTCCAAATCTCGGTAAGCTGGTTTAAGGCAATTTACCAAAACACATTCAGGTTTACCCCTCTCATCTGTGATAAATGCCTTTTCTCTTCATTCCAGAACATGGAACAGGCCACTGCAAGGGGGCCCAAGGGGGTGTTGATGTGTGTCATGGTGGCTGAAAACAAACGAGGTGGAATGTAGGTCAACAGGAACCCAAGAGTGCTGTACGCCATGATGGGAGGTAGGAATAGGTGCAAAGGGATTGAATTTACAGAGGAGGGTGGAACGCTGTTGAGAGGCCGAGCAAGCAGTCTGGAATAAAATCATCTGGCCCTCGTACCAGCTGCCTGTATACCAACTCAGCTGCGGAGTTGTTCTGAGCCCCAGCAGGAGGCATGGGGAACGATCATGCCGTCACTCATCAGTCGGGGAAGCCCTCAGCAGCTTTTAGGGAACGGTGAAACCGCTCACATAGGCCATTGGACTGTAGGTGATACGGAGTGGTGTGATGCAGCCTAATACCGAGGTTCTGGGCCATCATAGCCCAGAGGTCTGATGTGAACTGGGGGTCTGAGGTCAGAGGAAATACCAGATAGGCTGCCAAACCGAGCAACCTAGGTGCTAATGAATGCTCAAGCCATGTCTGTGGCCGTCGTCCATGCCTCTGACCACTTGTTAGTATGGTCCACCATGGTGAGGAGGTACGTGAAACTGTGGTGGGGGGAGGGGAAGAGGATCAACAAGGTCCACATTGACATGGTAATACTGTCGTTCAGGGACCTCAAAAGATGGCAAGGGTGCCTGGACATGATGGTTAATTTTTGCCCGCTGGTATTCCACACAAACTGCAGTCCAATCACATGCTTTCTGGTCTGGAATGTGAGACACCCTGTATGGAGCCAAAATCAGTCTGTCTCCAGTTTGCAGGCACTATGGGGCAAGGGTGACCTGTTGAGACGTTGCACTGGAGAGAAGCCCCAGCTTCCCTGAATTTAATGTCAGCCAGCCACAGGCCCATGACTGCTGTTCAGTAAGCCTGGGCCACTGGGCCAGCAGCCTTCCCCGTGATATGTTGTATATCCATTGTGAACTCGGACATGTAGGCCAGATGGTGTGCTGCCATGCAGACTAAGGGTCTGATATTTTGGCCATCGTGTGCATGACAGCTTTGTGGTCAACGAACACTGCGAAGAAAATGAAAATGGCAGACAGCCAGATAGAGACCGAGAAGCTCACGGTCAAACGAGCTGTACTTCCTTTTGGGAGAACGGAACTGACGGCTGAAGAAGGCGAGTGGCTACGACTTACCTCACACCAACTGTTCATGCACAGCACCCACAGCACAGTCAGTAGTAATGGATATGGATGCATCGGGACGTGGGTGAGGCAGTAGGGTTGCGTTAGAAAGAGATCGTTTGACATGTCCAAAAATGATGGATAAGGTGATAAAGATCTGATAACAGCACATTTGGAAAGCGGTGAAATCTTCGGACAAAGTCAGCATGGATTTGTGAAAGGAAAATCATGTCTGACGAATCTCATAGAATTTTTTGAGGATGTAACTAGTAGAGTGGATAGGGGAGAACCAGTGGATGTGGTATATTTGGATTTTCAAAAGGCTTTTGGCAAGGTCCCACACAGGAGATTAGTGTGCAAACTTAAAGCACATGGTATTGGGTGTAAGGTATTGATGTGGATAGAGAATTGGATGGCAGACAGGAAGCAAAGAGTGGGAATAAACGGGACCTTTTCAGAATGGCAGGCAGTGACTAGTGGGGTACCGCAAGGCTCAGTGCTGGGACCCCAGTTGTTTACAATATATATTAATGACTTAGAGAGGGAATTAAATGCAGCATCTCCAAGTTTGCAGATGACACGAAGCTGGGTGGCAGTGTTAGCTGTGAGGAGGATACTAAGAGGATGCAGGGTGACTTGGATAGGTTAGGTGAGTGGGCAAATTCATGGCAGATGCAGTTTAATGTGGATAAATGTGAGGTTATCCACTTTGGTGGCAAAAACAGGAAAACAGATTATTATCTGAATGGTGGCCGATTAGGAAAAGGGGAGGTGCAACGAGACCTGGGTGTCATTATACACCAGTCATTGAAAGTGGGCATGCAGGTACAGCAGGCGGTGAAAAAGGCGAATGGTATGCTGACATTCATAGCAAGAGGATTCAAGTACAGGAGCAGGGAGGTACTACTGCAGTTGTACAAGACCTTAGTGAGATCACACCTGGAGTACTGTGTGCAGTTTTGGTCCCCTAATCTGAGGAAAGACATTCTTGCCATAGACGGAGTGCAAAGTAGGTTCACCAGATTGATTCCTGGGATGGCAGGACTTTCATATGAAGAAAGACTGGATCGACTAGGCTTATACTCATTGGAATTTAGAAGATTGAGGGGGCATCTTATTGAAACGTATAAAATCCAAAAGAGATTGGACAGGCTAGATGTAGGACGATTGTTCCCGATGTTGGGGAGGTCCAAAACAAGGGGTCACAGTTTGAGGATAAAGAGGAAGCCTTATAGGACCGAGATTAGGAAAAACTTCTTCACACAGAGAGTGGTGAATCTGTGGAATTCTCTGCCACAGGAAACAGTTGAGGCCAGTTCATTGGCTATATTTAAGAGGGAGTTAGATATGGCCCTTGTGGCTAAAGGGATCAGGGGTATGGAGGGAAGGCTGGTACAGGGTTCTGAGTTGGATGATCAGCCATGATCATACTGAATGGCGGTGTAGGCTCAAAGGGCTGAATGGCCTACTCCTGCACCTATTTTCTGTGTTTCTATGTCCGCTGACCAGTCAAGCACATGACTAGAGTTACTGCCTTTTAAGTGCACAGCACAGGGGAAACATAAATTCAGCATCTTATGGAATGAAGCAGTGATAGAAATTCACCATGCCTCAAAACTCCTGTAGTTCTTTAGTGGTGCAGTGCGGAGGGAAAACCTTAATAGCAGCTACCTTTGACGTGAAGGGTTTTGTACCTTCTGTGGAGATGCAATGACCGAGAAAGTCAATGGTTGACAACTCAAACTGGGATTTAACAGGGTAAAATTTAATCACTCTGAGCACCGGTGCCCCACAAGGCTGTGCACTCAGCCCCCTGCTGTACTCACTGTACACCCATGATTGTGCAGCCGTTTCCATCAAACTCAATATATAAGTTTGCTGATGACACAACAATTGTAGGCCATATCTTGGGTAATGATGAGTTTGAGTACAGAGAGGAAATTAAGAATCTGGTGGCATGGTGTGAAGACAATAACCTATCCCTCAACGTCAGCAAGATGAAGGAATTGGTTGTTGACTTCAGAAGGAGTAGCGGACCGCACTACCCAATTTACATCGGTGGTGCGCAAGTGGAACAGGTCAAAAGCTTTAAGTTCCTTGGGGCCAATATCACAAATGACCTGACTTGGTCCAACCAAGCAGAGTTCATTGCCAAGAAGGCCCATCAGCTCCTTTACTTCCTGAGAAAACTAAAGAAACTTGGCCTGTCCCCTAAAACCCTCACTAATTTTTTATAGATGCACTGTAGAAAGCATTCTTCTGGGGTGCATCACAACCTGGTATGGAAGTTGTCCTGTCCAAGACCGAAAGAAGCTGCAGAAGATCGTGAACATGGCGCAGTACATCACACAAACCAATCTTCCTTCCTCGGACTCACTTTACACAGCACGCTGTCGGAGCAGTGCTGCCAGGGTAATCAAGGACATGACCCACCCAGCCAACACACTTTTCGTCCCTCTTCCTTCTGGGAGAAGGCTCAGGAGCTTGAAGACTTGTACGGCCAGATTTGGGAACAGCTTCTTTCCAACTGTGATAAGACTGCTGAACGGATCCTGACCCAGATCTGGGCTGTACCCTCCAAATATCCGGACCTGCCTCTCGTTTTTTTGCACTACCTTACTTTCCATTTTTCTATTTTCTATTTATGATTTATAATTTAAATTTTTAATATTTACTAATCTTTACTCTTTTTAATATTTAATATTTGTAATCCAGGGAGCGGGAAGCGCAGAATCAGATATCGATGTGATGATTGTATGTTCTAGTATCAGTTGTTTGGCGACAATAAAGTATAAAGTATAAAGCAATAATGAACCCATGTTGGCTTAAGCAGTTGACAAGTGTGTGGAGGTGAGATATATGTTCGGATTTGGATGCACTGGAGACAAGTATGTCATCCCGGTAAACAAAAAGAAAATCTAAGTCTTTTAATACAGAGTCCATCAGCTGTTGGAGAGTCTGTGCTGCATTTTTCAACCAAATGTCATGCGCAGAAGCTCAAAGAGGCCAAACGGGGGTTATCACAGCTGATTTGGGAATGTCCTCTGAGCACCTAATAATAACCCCTTGGTAGATTGACTTCGGAAAAAAATTAAGTTTCCCTCTAAAAGTGCAGAAAAGTCGTAGACGTGGGGGACAGGGTAACAATCGGGTGTGGCCTTGTTAAGGTGTTGGTAATCACCACATGGGTGGGCGACAACCACCAATGGACTTAGGGACCATGTGGAGGTGTGAAGCCCAGGGACTGTTCGGCCATTGTGCAATGCCAAGTCTTTCCATGTTGACAAACTCAGCCTTCGTGGTTGCTACTTTTCTGGGTCCAGCCTACGCGCATGGGCATGGACTGGTGGGCCGGTGGGCCAGTAGTGGGAACCTGGTGCTCGGCCCCACGTGTTGTGACTCTAGTGGAGAATGTGGGCTGGTGAGGTTTGAGAATTTACCCAGCAGTTGAGTAAACTCATTTGGTGGTGTATGTGCAGAGTTGTTGTGGGGAACTTACTGGGGGAGCAGGGTAACGATCCAAAGTCCTTGACATCCACAAGCCAGCAGTTCTTAAGATCGACTAACAGACCTTGGGCACACAGGAAATCTATATGAGTAGAGATCTCGCCACGTTAGCCAGAAGAAATTCCTATTTGTAACATCGCCCACTGAAGCAGAACGTCACCCGTCGTGTACTGTAGGTCTGGATCCTGCTGCTGTTGGCAGCCTCCAGTGAGGTTTCATCACTCTCTGCCTTCTCACCAATAGGCAATGCTGGCACCACACTCTCTTGAGCACCCGTGTCACACAGGAAGTGTCACCCTGAAAGGGTGTCTGTAATGCACAGTAGACGACCTTGGCAGCTGGAACACATGGTGTTCACAGACTTCTGATGTCCTGATGTGCTGGCAGTGTCAAAGCTGCAAGGCAGTTGGCACTTCCTAGTGTTTGTACCTAAGCAAGCATGGTAAAATCATAGACCTGTCATTGTCTGTTTCACAGATGCAGGAGTCCTTAAGTTAGAGGCCTTGCTGATCAGGCTTATTGAAGCAGGGAGAGGAGGAGGAATGACGTACTGCTGCCTAGCTGAGTGTAGACATCAGCCATTTTAGTAATCTCCTTATCTCTTCATGGCCGCATTAGTGAGGGCGATGCGAACTTGATCAGACAATTGCTGCATGAAGGTTTCTTTAAAAATAAAACAAGGATGGTGATTTCCCAGGAGGCAGCATGTGGGCCATTATTTTCGATGGCTTAGCATTGCCAAGGTCAGGCAAGAGAGCAACTTTTTGACACACTCCGTTAGTCCAAAAGTCTGCTAAAGGTGAGTTTTCAGCAATCGGTATTTATCGGGTTTTACGTAGACTCGCCACTCTTGCAGCCATGAAGTTACTGAATGACGCTACCGCATAGTAGAATTTGGTGATTTCTCAGCTTGTACAAACAAACCAAGAAACTCTGGCAGTTTCAAAGCAACCATTTAGGCCAGCTGGTTCAATAACTCTGGAATCGTCCTAGAACATTGGGTCACAAATGTAGGTTTTCACAAATAAAGCAGCAGAGGCATTTTTTGTTTTGGAAAATCTGTAACAATTCATTTATCATTCTAGAAACACGAATGCAAAGCGCAGTAAATGTACTTTACGTATTTATGTCATCACGTCTGACCAGCCTCTTAAAAAGAACCCCGACTCAATGATAGTGGCTGTGAATTAAGTACGTTTCCAGCAATTACATTAACCCGACAACAGGTCTAAGCTATAATAGACAATAGGTGCAGGAGTAGGCCATCTGTCCCTTCGAGCCAGCACCGCCATTCACTGTGATCATGGCTGATCATCCACAATCAGTACCCCGTTCTTGCCTTCTCCCCATATCCCTTGACTCCACTATCTTTAAGAGCTCTATCTAACTCTTTCTTGAAAGCATCCAGAGAATTGGCCTCCACTGCCTCCTGAGGCAGAGCATTCCACATATCCACCACTCTCTGGGTGAAAAAGTTTTTCTTCAACTTCGTTCTAAATGGCCTACCCCTTATTCTTAAACTGTGGCCTCTGGTTCTGGACTCCTCCAACATCGGGAACATGTTTCCTGCCTCTAGCGTGTCCAATCCCTTAATAATCTTATATGTTTCAATCAGATTCCCTCTCATCCTTCTAAATTCCAGTGTATACAAGCCCAGTCGCTCCAATCTTTCAACATATGACAGTCCCACCATCCCGGGAATTAACCTCGTGAACCTCTGCTATACTCCCTCAATAGCAAGAATGTCGTTCCTCAAATTTGGAGACCAAAACTGTACACAATACTCCAGGTGTGGTCTCACCAGGGCCCTGTACAACTGCAGGAGGACCTCTTTGCTCCTATACTCAACTCCCCTTGTTACGAAGGCCAACATGCCATTAGCTTTCTTCACTGCCTGCTGTACCTGCATGCTAGCTTTCAGTGACTAATGAACAAGGCCACCAAGATCTGGTTGTACTTCCCCTTTTCCTAACTTGACACCATTCAAATAATAATCTGTGTTCCTGTTCTCACCACCAAAGTGGATAACCTCACATTTATCCACGTTAAACTGCATCTGCCATGCATCTGCCCATTCACCCAACCTGTCCAAGTCATCCTGCATTATCTCAACATCCTCCGCACATTTCACACTGCCACCCAGCTTTGTGTCATCTGCAAATTTGCTAATGTTACTTTTAACCCCTTCATCTAAATCATTAATGTATATTGTAAATAGCTGCGGTCCCGGCATTGAGCCTTGCGGTACCCCACTAGTCACCGCCTGCTATTCTGAAAGGGACCCATTAATCCTTACTTTTTGTTTCCAGTCTGCCAACCAATTTACAATCCATGTCAGTACCCTACCCCCAATACCATCTCCTCTAATTTTGCCCACTAATTTCCTATGTGGGACCTTATCAAAGGCTTTCTGAAAGTCCAGGTACACTACACCTACTGGCTCTCCTTTGTCCATTTTCATAGTTACATCCTCAAAAAATTCCAGAAGATTAGTCAAGCATGATTTCCCCTTCATAAATCCATGCTGACTGGGACCGATCCTGTTACTATAGTGAGCATAAAAGTGCTCTTACCAAACAGGTTCAACAGACCCAGCTCCATCCTCACTGATTACTGTAGTTACCTAGTACTACATTTCCCCATAGCCCAGAAACAGTCACAAAATGGCCTCAACCCTTGCAGTATAGTTCTATTTGAACAAGAAATCAAAACACGGAATGCTACAAATTCTCAGCAGAAAATATGAGATTACCTTGATGACTTTTCTAAGTTCAAAATACATATATGTTACCATATGCAACCCTGCAACTCTTATTCATTTTCGTGTGGGCATACTCAATAAATCTGTAGAATAATAACCAAAACAGAAAGACTGCCCAACTTTAGCACTCAACTAGAGTGCAACAGCAAACTACAAATGAAAAAAGAAAGAAATAATGTATAAATAATACACCCTATCCTCGTTATATGCATCTTCAGACAATGCGGATTCACAGTTATGTGTGGAACCTATTTCTACCAACTTCTCCTTATATGCGTCCAAAACTTACAGTTATGCGAGGAGCACTGCCTTCCCGCCAATACAAGTCACGTGCGCACACCTCACAGTCTCACTTTTGGGATGAGAAGCACCGCTTTCCGGCCAATACGTCAGGTGCGCGCGCCTCACAATCTCATTCCCGCCAGTCTCGCATTGGTTTTGGCAACGCGTGGATGTGCGATCTTGTGCTATTAAACTTTTGTTGGTTTTACCTACGGTGCAGTAATTTTGTGCTTGAAATAATTAACTATGCCTCCTAAGTGTCCGATGTCATGTCCTGGGCCATCAGCCGAGCGTCAGAGAACCGCTTTAACACTTGAAAAAAGTTGGAATATAAATAACGCAGCAGCAGCTGAAGGTGACACAGCTCTGGGACGCTACTGCAGGGAACAGAATCTTGCCTTTAAAGTTCTTCTGTTGCTTGAAATGCGCCAGCCCACCTTAAACATTTGGACGGCATTCATCCTAACATAACAGTGCGTTTCCTGCCGCCTAACACAACATCGCTGATTCAACCACTCGACCCAAGGTGTAATCCACATTCAAGGCATACGTATTTTTTTTACGGCGAACTATCTCTCAGATGCTGCAAGCAGCAGACGATTTTGAAAATCCCGGGAGTTTACCAACGGTGAGGGAATGATGGAAGTTGGAACACTTGGCATAAATGGTGATGGACATGGACCCAAGTTTAGAACGGAGTCAGCATTTCAGTCATTCCCTGCTGTCAACCCTTCTTCCCTACAGGCAAATTTATGCTGAAAAACAAAATGCTGCCAAGCAAACAACCCTCACCACTTTCTTCGAATCAGTGTCATCTTCTGCTGCCGGCAGTTCTAAGAGTTCTGTGAGTCTTCCTTCACCCCTTGCTGTGCTTGATATGATCCTGACGACCATAACCATCCACCTTATCCGTGTAAAGCTGCCCGACACCACAACAACCACTCATCTTCCGGAATGAACACACCTGCCACTGTTGGTGAGTACTGTACACCCTAGGATGTTAACTTTCTATGATTTATTGCACTGAATATTACCTTAAATTGATGAAATATAGTACAAATGTTGTGGTACTGCTTTTGTGTTGCATTGGTATGAAAATGTGAATAAATTACAGATAAAACATATTTAGGGAGCCCTCTGGAACATATCCCTATTTTCTCTATTTAAATAATTATTCATATTATGCAATTTCACATTATGCGATTTCACATTATGCATCGACTTTGAGGAACGCATCCCCCGCACATAACGAGGATAGGGTGTAATAGAATAAATAAATAACAATGAATATTGGGAACATGAGATGAGGAGTCCTTGAAAATGCGTGAGGTTGAACAAAGTTATCCCCTTTGGTTCAAGAACCTAATGGTTGTGGGGTAATAACTGTTCCTGAACCTGGTAGTGTGAGTCCTGAGGCTGCTGTACCTTCTTCCTGATGGCAGCAGCGAAAAGAGAGCATGTCCTGGGTGGTGGGGGTCCCTGATGATGGACGCTGCTTTCCTACTACGGTGTTTCACGTAGATGTGCTCAATGCTTAAAGTTCATCAGAACGGATCAATTTTATTGGAATTTTGTCAGAGAAATTAGCAATCTGAAATCATATTGAGTCCTAAGGGCTTATTAGGAGGTCAGATGCTGTTCTTCAAGTTTAGTTTGCACTATTGGAATTACCCACTGCACCACAGTTGGAGTAAGTGGAGGCCTCAGGCTGCAACTTGATAGATCCTTCCAATTTGAAAATGAACACTTGCCCTTTTACACGGGAAATCCTTATTCCAGCTCAGTGTGTGTGGAATTCCTGCAAGAAATGACAGGACATGTCTTGACATCACCAACCCTCTAGGTAAATGAACCAGAGAGTGACTCCTCTGCGTCCCTTGGAATTGTGCACTGACTGTGCAGTGGGTAGAATGTTGGATGTAAGATTCTTCGCTTTTTTGTTCTTCCAACATCTTTCCTAGGGAAGGTCATACACAGGGTACTCACCAGAGGGAAGGTTGTTCTGTTATATGCCACTACTTTGATCCTTACAATTTATCCATGATAATGACCTGTTCTTTGTGATTGTTGCAATAATAATTTGGCAGCTACTTTGGATCTGATACGGGTATGTTTTTTTCTCTCTTTTCCCTTTTTTGCAAAATCACCTGAGGAAAAGATCATTAACAGACTCTGAATTTAACAGAATCCTTTGTGAGGGGGAAGCTGTTTTTCAAGTTTACCTTCAATGAGTAAATACAATCAATCTTATGATTAAAAGTTTTAATCTGCTAATCGCTTGCATATAGTAACCATATATAACCATAAAACAATTACAACATAGAAACAGGCCATCTCGGCCCTTCTAGTCCATGCCGAACTCTTACTGTCACCTGGTCCCACCAACCTTCACTGAGCCCATAACCCTCCATTCCTTTCCTGTCCATACAGCTCTTCAATTTAACTTTAAATGACAACATCAAACCTGTCTCAACCATTTCTGCTGGAAGCTCGTTCCACACAGCTACCACTCTATGAGTAAAGAAGTTCCCCCTCATGTTACCCCTAAACTTTTGCCCTTTAAGTCTCAACTCATGTCCTCTTGTTTGAATCTCCCCCATTCTCAATGGAAAAAAGCCTATCCACGTCAACTCTATCTATCTCCCTCATAATTTTAAACACCGCTATCAAGTCCCCCCTCAACCTTCTACGCTCCAAAGAATAAAGACCCAACTTCTTCAACCTTTCTGTGTAACTTAGGAGATGAAACCCAGGTAACATCCTAGTAAATCTTCTCTGTACTCTCTCAAATTTGTTGACATCTTTCCTATAATTCAGTGACCAGAACTGTACACAATACTCCAAATTTAGCCTTACCAATGCCTTGTACAATTTCAACATTACATCCCAACTTCTTTACTCAATGCTCTAATTTACAAAGGCCAGCATACCAAGAACTTTCTTCACCACCCTATCCACATGAGATTCCACTTTCAGGGAACTATGCACCATTATTCCTAGATCCCTCTGTTCTACAGCATTCTTCAATGCCCTACCATTTACCACGTATGTCCTATTTTGATTAGTCCTACCAAAATGTAGCACCTCACATTTATCAGCATTAAATTCCATCTGCCATCTTTCAGCCCACTCTTCTAACTGGCCTAAATCTCTCTGCAAGCTTTGAAAACCTACTTCATTATCCACAACTCCACCTATCTTAGTGTCATCTGCATACATACTTACAATTTACCACCCCATCATCCAGATCATTAATATATATGGCAGGTATTATAATTTCAAACTTGTTAACAAAGGAATTAGAATGAAGATAAGAAGATTTTGAGTTGTCAGGAGGAACTACTTAAAAGGACGGTGGAAACACATTCAGCATCAGATTGGATGTGTATTACAAAATATGAATGCAAGACTATGGGGAAGGAGTAAGGATGTGAGATTATACCAGGTAGCCCTTTTAAAGATCTAGCTCAAGCACAATATGCCATTCAGTCTTTGTGCTGTATTGCTCTGTAAACCTGTGGTATGTTGAATTACTTATTATCATTGGTGTTGCCAATGCATGTACCTTTGGCGTTAGCAGGAATAACTGGTCTGCTGGAATAGTGTTAGTGGATAAATTAGTGCAAGAAGCATTGTTAATTGTGCATGTTGGATTTAATGGCCAAATATAGATACAGCCAGGTTGTTTAAAAAAACAAGGAGATACGTTCCCAACCTCTAGTGTGGTGGATCTTATTACAGCAGAGCAAGTCAGGACATTCAATGCTAGACTCCTCCAGTTTGAATCTGATTTGGTTGAAACTTGACCAAGATGGTGCTGGTGGACTAGGGTGATGTGCTATAGGCTGCTTACAAAACTTCTAAAAATACTTCTTCTGAATTACTCTCACTGCAGTCTGCACCAGTAATTCCCCTTTAAGCAGCATACTTCTGAAGAGTCTTATTGAACTAGCGATTTTAGGATTTAGCAGACTTAACTCTCGAACATGCAGGTACGGTACCTTTAAATAGACAAAGATACATAGCCATGGCCAACAGTGAGGAGGAGGGGAGGACTCCAGACCAGAATGAAATGCCAGGGACTGAAATGTCCTCTACCCAGCATCTTGTTACCAAATGTATTGTCACCAGAGAATAAGATTGAGGACTTCAGGTCAAAATTGCTTTATCGGAGAGAAATTACTGCATTCTTTGTTTCACAGAGATAAAAGGAAGGAGCCTGTGTTTTCTGATAAACTCTTTGCAGTGCTCGATGCAGCGGTCTTGTTGCACTCTTGTTCCCCCGACCTGGAACATCTGATGATTAGGTGCTGACTATTCTACTGACCAAGAGGGTTCTCTTCTGTGATCCCGACTACAGTTCACATACCAGCAAAGGCAGATGTTAAGCAAGCACTTGTATTGAGTGCCTCGATTAGCAAACAGAAACGACCTATCCTGACACCTTTCAAATCATTGTCAGGGACTTCAGTCAGGCTTGTATGAAGAAATCTCTGCCCAGTCATCATCAACATAATCACCTGCAGCACCAGAGACACGAATACACTTGACCACTGTTACATTATGATTAGGAATGCCTACCGTTACTTGCCTAGACCACATTTCGGGAAATCCGACCACTTAGCCATCCTCTTCCTACCTGCATACAGGCTGAGGTTAAGGAGGAAGGCTCCAGAGATAAGGCTGGCAAAGAGGTAGTGGCAGGATACTGGGGAGCAACTATGGGATTGTTTCAAGTCAGTAGACTGGGCTGTACTCAAGGACTCATTGGAAGATCTGAACAAATACACCACGGTGATCACAGATTTTATAAAAACAGTCATGGATAAGTGTCTCCCCACAAAATCATTCAGAGTCTTCTCTACCTAGAAGTTCTGGGTGAACCATGAGATCCACAATCTGACGAGAGTCAGATCAGAGGCACTTAAGTCTGATGACACGAGGTCCGGGCACAGTCTCCATAAAGCTATTTCATGTGTGAAATGGCAATCCCGAACCAAGCTTGAATCACTGAAGGATGCTCAACAGCTATGGCAGGGCTTTAATGAAATCACCCAGTACAAAGTGACATAGCTGACAACAAGGCTTGGCTGCCTGATGAGCTGAATGCTGTTATTGTTCGCTTTGACCATCACCTTCAGCAACTCATAAAGCCTGCCGATGTTCCTGTGATTTTAGTCTCTGAGGCCAGAGCATCTTTCAGGAGTGTGAACCCGCAGAAAGCATCGGGCCAGATGGGGTACTTGGCTGAGTACTAAAGACCTGTGCTGATTATCTGGCTGGAGAATTCACCAATGTCTTTAACCTCTCGTCTTGGCAGTCTGAGGTATCCATTTGCTTCAAGCAGTCTTAAATTGTAGCAGACAACAGGAATTCTGCAGATGCTGGAAATTCAAGCAACACACATCAAAGTTGCTGGTGAACGCAGCAGGCCAGGCAGCATCTGTAGGAAGAGGTGCAGTCGACGTTTCAGGCCGAGACCCTTCGTTAGTCCTGACAAAGGGTCTCGGCCTGAAACGTCGACTGCACCTCTTCTTACAGATGCTGCATGGCCTGCTGCGTTCACCAGCAACTTTGACGTGTGTTGCTTAAATTGTAGCAGTACTTAAGAAGACCCAATGTTCACAGTTAATTAAAAAATTAGAGTTAGTACCAAGCTTACAGGTAAAAATCAATAATAGGTGGCAGGTCCAAAGATGGAACAAACCATAAACCATAGAAACCATAGAAACTACAGCACAGAAACAGGCCTTTTGGCCCTTCTTGGCTGTGCCGAACCATTTTCTGCCTAGTCCCACTGACCTGCACATGGACCATATCCCTCCATACACGTCCCATCCATGTATCTGACCAATTTATTCTTAAATGTTAAAAAAGAACCCGCATTTACCACCTCGCCTGGCAGCTCATTCCATACTTCCACCAATCTCTGTGTGAAGAAGCCCCCGCTAATGTTCCCTTTAAACTTTTCCCCCCTCACCCTTAACCCATGTCCTCTGGTTTTTTTCTCCCCTTGCCTCAGTGGAAAAAGCCTGCTTGCATTCACTCTACCTATACCCATCATAATTTTTATATACCTCTATCAAATCTCCCCTCATTCTTCTACGCTCCAGGGAATAAAGTCCTAACCTATTTAACCTTTCTCTGTAACTGAGTTTCTTAAGTCCCGGCAACATCCTTGTAAACCTTCTCTGCACTCTTTCAACCTTATTTATATCCTTCCTGTAATTTGGTGGCCAAAACTGAACACAATACTCCAGATTCGGCCTCACCAATGCCTTATACAACCTCATCATAACGTTCCAGCTCTTATACTCAATACTTTGATTAATAAAGGCCAATGTACCAAAAGCTCTCTTTACGACTCTATCTACTTGTGACACCACTTTTAGGGAATTTTGTATCTGTATTCCCAGATCCCTCTGTTCCACTGCACCCCTCAGTGCCTTACCATTAATCCTGTATGTACCTTACCTTGGTTTGTCCTTCCAACGTGCAATACCTCACACTTGTCTGTATTAAACTCCATCTGCCATTTTTCAGCCCACTTTTCCAGCTGGTCCAAGTTCCTCTGCAGGCTCTGAGGACCTTCCTCACTGTCTACTACACCTCCAATCTTTGTATCATCAGCAAACTTGCTGATCCAATTTACCACATTATCATCCAGATCATTGGTATAGATGACAAATAACGATGGAACCAGCACTGATCCCTATGGCACACCACTAGTCACAGGCCTCCACTCGGAGAAGCAATTCTCTACTACCACTCTTTGGCTTCTTCCATTGAGCCAATGTCTAATCCAATTTACCACCTCTCCATGTATACCTAGCGACTGAATTTTCCTAACTAACCTCCCATGCAGGACCTTGTCAAAGGCCTTACTGAAGTCCATGTAGACAATATCCACTGCCTTCCCTTCATCCACTTCCCTGGTAACCTCCTCGAAAAACTCCAATAGATTGGTCAAACATGACCTACCACGCACAAAGCCATGTTGACTCTCCCTAATAAGTCCCTGTCTATCCAAATGCTTGTAGATTCTGTCTGTTAGTACTCCCTCCAATAACTTAGCTACTACCGACGTTAAACTCACCGGCCTATAATTTCCCGGATTACTTTTCAATACTTTTTTAAACAATGGAACAACATGAGCCACTCTCCAATCCTCCGGCACCTCACCCGTAGACAGCGACATTTTAAATATTTCTGCCAGGGCCCCCGCAATTTCAACACTAGTCTCCTTCAAGGCCCGAGGGAACACTCTGTCAGGTCCCGGGGATTTATCCACTTTAATTTTCCTCAAGACAGCAAGCACCTCCTCCTTTTCAATCTGTACAGTTTCCATGATCTCACTACTTGATTCCCTCAATTCCATAGACTTCATGCCAGTTTCCTTAGTAAATACAGACGCAAAAAACAAATATAAACAAAAGCATCAAAGAAGGACTGAAAGATTACTAAGAAAGGAAAAGGTAGTGCATGAGATTAAGCTAGCAAGAAATATTTTTAAATAACAGGAATTTTTAAAGATGATTAAAAGAGAAGAGAATTAGCAAAGAGAGTGTTAGTCCTATGGGTAGTGTCCAGAAACTAGTAATTCAAAAAGTGAGAGTAGATGAATTAGAAAGGTAATTTGCATCTGTCCCTATCTTAAAGCGTGCAAGTGAAATTCCACAAAATAACTATAGATTGCAGCAGGGGGTACTCTGGAAATGTACTATCACTTGAAAAGTGATGGAGCAAATGAATCTGTTGGCTGACCAAGTCTCTGCGTCCTGGTGGACTTCTTGCAAGCTGTTTAAAAGAGGAGGAATATGGAGTAGTTGACTTATTATGTTTGACTAACTTATTGGAACTTTTCGGAGAAGTAACATGCTGTGGATAAAGATGATGTATGGCACTTAGACTTTCAGCAGGCATTAGACAAGATCTGAGGTTATGGCAGAAAATAAAAGCTGATGGGATGGAAGCAACATATTGAAGCATATAGAAGATTGGCTGGAGAACGGGAAACAGACAGCTGGCATCAATGACAATTTCTATAATTGGCAACATGTAACAAGTGATTTACCACAGGGATCAGTGCTGTGCCTTCAGCTTTGTAAATGACTGAAGGTATGGTAGCTAAATTTGCAGAAGACAAATATATAAATAGGAAATGAAGAGGATATGAAGAGGATAGTCATAGTCATAGTCATACTTTATTGATCCCGGGGGTAATTGGTTTTTGTTACAGTTGCACCATAAATAATTAAATAGTAATAAAACCATAAATAATTAAATAGTAATATGTAAATTATGCCAGGAAATAAGTCCAGGACCAGTCTATTGGCTCAGGGTGTCTGACCCTCCAAGGGAGGAGTTGTGAAGTTTGATGGCCACAGGCAGGAATGACTTCCTATGATGCTCTGTGCTGCATCTCGGTGGAATGAGTCTCTGGCTGAATGTACTCCTGTGCCCAACCAGTACATTATGTAGTGGATGGGAGACATTGTCCAAGATGGCATGCAACTTGGACAGCATCCTCTTTTCAGACACCATCGTCAGAGAGTCCAGTTCCATCCCCACAACATCACTGGCCTTACGAATGAGTTTGTTGATTCTGTTGGTGTCTGCCACCCTCAGTCTGCTGCCCCAGCACACTACAGCAAATATGATCGCACTGGCCACCACAGACTTGTAGAACATCCTCAGCATCGTCCGGCAGATGTTAAAGGACCTCAGTCTCCTCAGGAATTAGAGACGGCTCTGACCCTTCTTGTAGACAGCCTCAGTGTTCCTTGACCAGTCCAGTTTATTGTCAATTCGTATCCCCAGGTATTTGTAATCCTCTACCATGGAGGATGGAAACAGGTGTCACCAGTACCTTAGCTCTCCTCAGGTCTACCACCAGCTCCTTAGTCTTTTTCACATTAAGCTGTAGATTAATTCTGCTCACACCATGTGACAAAGTTTCCTACTCTAGCCCTGTGCTCAGCGTCATCTCCCTTGCTGATGCATCCAACTATGGCAGAGTCATCAGAAAACTTCTGAAGATGACAAGACTCTGTTCACTAGTTGAAGTCCGAGGTGCAAATGGTGAAGAGAAAGGGAAACAAGACAGTCCCCTGTGGATCCCCAGTGCTGCTGATCACTCTGTCGGACACACAGTGTTGCAAGCACACGTACTGTGGTCTGCCAGTCAGGTAATCAAGAATCCATGACACCAGGAAAACATCCACCTACATCGCTGTCAGCTTCTTCCCCAGCAGAGCAGGGCGGATGGTGTTGAATGCACTGGAGAAGTCAAAAAACATGACCCTCACAGTGCTCGCTGGCTTGTCCAGATGGGCGTAGACACGGTTCAGCAGGTAGACGATGGCATCCTCAACTCCTAGTCGGGGCTGGTAGGTGAACTGGAGGGGATCTAAGTGTGGCCTGGCCATAGGCTGGAGCAGCTCCAGAACAAGTCTCTCCAGGGTCTTCATGATGTGGGAGGTCAATGCCACCAGTCTAAAGTCATTGAGGCCGCTGGGGCGCGGTGTCTTCGGCACAGGGACGAGGCAGGACGTCTTCCACAGCGCAGGAACCCTGCTGAGCCTCAGGCTCAGGTTGAAGACATGGTGAAGTACTCCACATAGCTGAGGGGCACAGCCCCTCAAAGGGATTTCGGTGTGTTACGTGAGTGGGCAAAGATGTGGCAAGTGGAGTATAATGTTGAAATGTGAACTTGTTCCATTTGGCATGAAAAGTTCACTCTCTAGTGTTGAGAGATTGCAGAACTCTGAGGTAGACAGTGATCTGGCCATCCTAGTGCACAATTTGCCGTGGAATGAAATGTGTGTACAGTAAATAATTCAGAAATCTTAACCGAGTGCAAGGGAAGTTGAATATAAAAGTAGGGAGGTTATGTGTCAGTTAATTAGAGCATTGATGAGACCATCCCTGAAGCACATTGAACACTGTTGGTCTCCTCATTTAAGGAAGAATGTTAATGCACTGAAAATAGTGCAGAGAAAGTTTATTAAACCCATGTATAAAACACAGAACATTGAACATTTGAACACAGTACGGGCCCTTCAGCCCACAATGCTGTGCCGAGCTTTAGTCTACTCTAAGATCGATCGAACTCTTTCCTCCCAAGGAGTCCTCCATTTATCTTCACTTCATATGCCTATGTAAGAGGCTTTTAAATGCCCCGAATATATCTGCCTCTACCATCAACCCTGACTGCCTGTGCCACGCCACCACTCTGTGAAAAGCCTACCTCTGACAGCCCCCCATATTTAAATTATCCCCCCTTGTATAAGTCATTTCAGCCCTTGGAAAAAAGTGTCTGGTCATTGTAATGGGCAGGTTATCTTAAGAGGAAAATTTGGACTGTATAGTCTTGTATCCTTTGGTGTTTAGAATTGTGAATGGTGTTGTGATTGACAATCCTGACGGGGTAGCAGTGGAGAGGTTGTTGCCTCTCATGGAAGAATCTAAAACTGGAAGTCACTGTTTAGAAATAAGGCTTGTCCATTCTAGCTCAATGCGCTCTGTAATGATTTGATCTGTATGAATGGTATGCAGGACAAGCTTTTCGCTGGATCTTGGTACATGTGACGATAATAAACCAATGCCAAATGATGCGAAGGACCTCGGCAGGCCAAGTAACTTCTATGGAAGAGAGTGAACAGTCGACGTTTCAGGCTGAAACTGTCATTAATTTTCTTGCAGGTATTTACAGGAAAAATAAACAAATACAATAGAAGGTGTGAGAAACAATACATAAACAAAGACTGATAAACAATAAATGACAACCCATGTGCAAATGAAGATAAATGGTCCAAAATAAAAAAATACTGAGATCATGAGTTGTAACAGAGACCTTGAAAGTGAGTTTGCAGGGAGGAGAATCAGTTCAGAGTTGTGGCCAATGAAATTACCAAGCCCGTTCAGGAGCCTGATGGTTGCAGGGTAATAATTGTTCCTGAAATTGGTGGGGTGAGACCTAGGGCATCTGTTCACTATTGCCTGATGGCAGTAGTGAGCAGAGAGCATGTCCTGGATGGTGGGGATCTGATCCTGTTTTATTGTTGTAACTCTCCTTGTAAACACACGCAGTGTTGAGGAGGGCTTCATTTGTGACAGATTGGGCCGCATCCATCACTTACTTACCATTCCTAGGCATTGGTATTCCCATACCAGGCCACCAGTTAGGATACTCTCCACTGTGCATCCGTAGAAGTTTCTTAAAGTTTTTGAATCTATGCAAACTTGTAAAAAGGTAGAGGCGCTGTCATGCCTTCTTTGTGATTGCATTTACACGCTTGTCCCATCGTATCCTCTGATCTATTAGCATCAAGGAGTTTGAAGCTACTGACTGATCCCCTAATGAGGACTAGCTTATGGACCTCCAGCTTCTTCCTCCTGAAGTCAATGATCAGTTCTTTGGTTTTGCTGACATTGAGTGAAAATTTGTTGTTGTGGCATCATTCAACCAGATTTTAGGTCTTCCTCCTACAAGCCGATTCATCACCACCTTTGATTCGGCCAACAGTAATGGTGTCATCAGCAAACTTAAATATAGCATTGGAGCTGTACTCAGCCGCAAAGTCATAGGTATGAAGTGAGTAAAGCAGAGGGCTAAGTGTATGCAACCTTCTAGTGCAGCTGTACTAATGGTGAGTGTGGAGGAGATATCGTTCCCAATCCATACCATTTTGGGTCAGCCAGTGAGGAAATCAAGGATCCAGTTGCACAGGGAGGTAGGAAGACACAGGTCTTGGAGCTCGCTGGTGAGCTTTGAGGGGATGGTAGCGTTGAGCGTTGTGCTGTCGTCAATGAAGAGCATCCTGATTATTATCTTCATTATCCAGGTGTTACAGGGCTGAGTGAAGAGCCAATGGTGTGTGCTGTTGACATGTTGTGACAAATTGGAACAGATCCAGGTCATTCCTCAGGCAGTAGCTGATATGCTTCATGACCAAACTCTCAAAGCACTTCATCATAGTGAACGAAAGTGTTCCTGAGTGATAGTCATTGAGGTGGATAAACACATGCTTCTTGGGCATCAGTATGAGTAAAACCTGCTTGAAGCAGATAGTTACCTCAGACTGCTGAAGCGAGATGTTGAAAAAGTGTGAAAACACTCCAGCCAGTTGATTAGCACAGGTCTTCTGGAAACTGTCAGGTACCCTGTCTGGGCCAGATGCTTTCTGTGGATTCACCCTTCTGAAGGATGCTATCACGCCGGCCTCTGAGACTGATACCACAGGGTCGTGAAAGTATCTCCATGTTCTGTTGATCAAAGTGACCATAAAAAGCATTGAGCTCATCTGTGAGTGAAACCTTGTTGTCAATTATAATCTTGGTTTTGTTTTGTAGGAGGTGATGGCTTTTAAGCCCTGGCACTGTTGTTGAGCATCCTTCTGTAATTCCATTTTGGTCCGAAATTGCCACTTTGCAAGTGAAGAGGTATTTCAGAAGTTGTACCTGGACCTCTTGTACTTTCCTAGATCGCCAGTCCTGCACACCACTGGTCTAACCCTCAGCAGATTTTGAATGTCTTGGTTCATCCAGGGGTTCTGGTTAGGGAAAATGAAATAATTTTGTGATGATACACTCGTCTATGAGTATCTTTATGAAGTCTGTGAAAGCAGTGGTTAATTCATTTAGGTCCTCTGATGAATCCTTGAATATGACCCAGTCCACCAACGTGAAGTAGTTCTGTAGTTGCTTGTCTGCCTCTTGCGACCACTTTTGAGTTGTCTTTACCTCTGATGTCTTCCTCTTTAGTCTCTGCCAATATGCAGGGAGGTGGAGGACAGCCAGACGATCAGATTTCCTGAAATGTGGCCAAGGGATGGAACAGTAGGCTTTCTTGATGGTGGTATAGCAGTGGTCAAGTGTTTTGGATAGTCAAGTGTGGCAGGTGATTTGCATGATGATAGTTGAGCTGAGATTTCTTTAAGCTAGCCTGATTGAAGCCCCCAGCAAAGATTTGAAAATCGTCACAGTAGGCTGTTTCTTGTTTGTTAATACGTCCATTCAGTGCCAGCACAACATCTGCCTTTAGCGAAGTCAGGATCATGGTAAAGAACTATCTCAGTAAGTAGAATGGTCAGCACTTAATACTTACGTTGTTCCAGGTCAGGAGACCAAGAGTAGGAAAGTCTGTTATGTGCGAACACCATGATTAGTTTATCATGAAGCAGACACAGTCACATCTGCTCTTTCTTGGTGCTGCCGGCCGGTTCATTGGTAACTGAGAACCCTTCAGGCTGGAGTGTGATGACCAGAGTATGTGGCATGAGCCATGCCTCAGTGAAACAGGCAACACAGCAATTTCTCATTTCCCTTTGAACCAGCAGTCTTGCCCTTTGTCTTGCTCTCCAGTGACTACAATAGGCACATATATATATATATATATATCTATTGTGGACTGAGACTAGGAAGGGAGCAGGGACAGGAGAATCATGGTTGGGAAAAAGGAAAAGGAGAGGAAAGGGAGCGGGAAGCACCAGAGAGACATTCTGTAATGATCAATAAGCCAATTGTTTGGAATCAAATGACCTTGCCTGGTTCTCAGGAACGGCACCTGCCCCTGGCACTCCTTCTTTGCCACCTATCCCACACCCCTTCTGTGACACTCCAACCCCGCCATTCACAACATCCTTTGCTCCCACCAGATTGGCAAGTTCGCTCTCTGCTCTACATTGACAAAGTACTGTGCAAAAGTCTTAGGGACCCTAGCTATATATATCTGTGCCTAAGCTTTTGCACAGTACTGTGGTTTTGTCAGGATGATGCTCGGGACTAGTGGTTATGCTCTCCATCAATTCAGTCAGGTTTGAAGCCCCCTGTGGCTCCCTGTTTTCCTGCTATGGCGGACATGTAGTCACCATGAATATCAACAACAAGAAAAACAAGTCGATATTCAAAGAGGAGAGGGGATATCTGATCTTTTAACATCATCAACTGCTTTCACTTGAAATAATCAGGCCATTTATACAACTGCAGTTTTTGGGGCCTATGTGCCATATAGGTTGGGCAGTAAGGGCCATACTGATTACACAAGGAAAAACAGCGTCAACTGTACCAGTGACATCTCCCTCCCGATTGCTTTAAACAACTTTTATACACGCTTCAAGGCATGCAACACAATGCTGTCCATGAGAACTACTCCCCTCCCAGCGAGCAGCCACTGTCTGTAACATCACCAGACATGAGAAGGACTCGGCAGAGAGTCAACGCATGTAATGTGGTTGGGTCAGACAACACCCCTAGCTGACACTCAGGGAATATGCACACCAGTTCACTGACGTCTTCGTGGACTTCTTCACCACTTCAATCATTTAGGGTGCTGTTGCCATATGCTTCAAAACAGCCATCGTCATCCCTATACCAAAGAACTCTACACCTTCAGAACTAAACGACAACCCCCACTCAGTGGCATTGATCCCAGCACGTGAAGACAGACTCTGACGGATTGAGCGGACGAGACCAATGGAAGGTCCAACAGTCAAGAAGGCGGTCTCTGCCACCATTGTGGAACGTGTAGAGCAGGACAAGACACAGAAGACGTCCTGGTCATCCACTGCGCCTAATCCCATCTCCAGCCGTCTCGACTCTGTCTTGCCACTGGATCCAGATGGGAATCGGGAAGAGAGAGTGAGGCTGACGCTGCACAACTCTCCCTCACTTAAATCCAAATCATGCACTAGTCTCGACACTATCATAATGGTGTCGAGGTCCTCATCGACGTTGACGATGGACGGACATAACATAATCATCATGAAGTGCTTTGTGCAGCTGGTAATGGCACATATCAGGAACACTATTCCTGCTACACTGGACACTCACCAATATGCTTACCGACAGAACCGCTCTACAGATGCCGTAGCATGTGTTGTGCACCTGGCCCTGACACACCTAGGAAACAAGGACACGTGTCAGAATGCTCTTTCTAGAAAAGGGTCAGTGTCACTGGTTGTCCCACTCCCATTTGGGTGAGGGCTATGTAGCATCCACACCAGGATCACCAGATTCAAAACCAGTTACTTTCCCCAAGGAGTAAGGCTGATCAGCACCTCCATTCACTAATCCACCCTCCAGTCCCCCACCACTACTTTATCATTTCCTTTTACAGTCACCTTATGTACAGACACTCCTGTGCCTAGCGTCGCTTCATTGATGCACAGTCAGCCTACGTATATAAACTATCTTAAGTATTTATATTTATTGTAATTTTTATTATTATTGTGTCATTTATTACTTTATTGTGCTGCATTGGATTTGGAGTAACAATTACTTTGTTCTTCTTTACACTTGTGTACAGAAAATGACAATAAACGATTTTGACCTTGATCTGTGCAAATGTCCTATTCTTTTCCCCTGTAATAGAAGAGTTATGGGCTGGGGAACACTTCGGAAGATGCTGTGGAGATGAATGATACCTTTATAAATTCATTTCCTCTCCATCTTCATCGTGAATGAAACCAGTATATCAACCCTGAAATCTTTTGTGGCTGTCCCTTGCAGTCATTGTGCTGAGCACTGAAATAAGAATTCCAGTGGTCGTCTTGGTAGTGAACATACAGAAGAAATTCTGAAGACTCGTTGTAGGGTTGGATAAATTCAACAATGTCTTGTAGTCCTGCAAAAACCTTCCGTCAGCTCAATTTTCCCCTCCTTCCCCGGAGGAAGATACAAAAGCGTGAAAGAATGGCGGCTCCTACCATGCTGTTATACGAGTACTGAATGGTGCCCTAGTACAGTAAGATTGGCTTGACATTGTTACAGCCTTGCACCTTACTGTTACTCTGAAACTGTAACACTTTACTATTGTTTTCCCTTGTGATACCTCAATGTACTGTTGTGACCTGTATGGATGGCATGCAAAACAGTGATTTTACTGTGCTTAGTACATGTGATAGTAATAAACCAATACCAACAATAAACATAAAAATAACAATATTTTTAAAATGGATAACCAGTGTCTTCTTCAAAAGGAACAGCAATGCTAATTAATCCAAAAGAAGAAACACTTTGGACTTTGAAAAAAGTCTAACTTCGCCTTTGAAAATTAAACAATCCTTTATTAAACTTATGCACTCGTGTTCTGCACCTGCTTTGTGGAGCCAGTTAACCATTATGTACCAATACTTGCACAGTTGCTTTCTGGTAATAGCACTGTGTGTACCCACATAATGTTCCAGTGATGGATGGGGTAAAAGAATCAGTGACAGCACTGAAAAATGATGACTTCTCCTTGAGCATCGGTACAACAGAAGAAGCATCAACACAACATTAAAATGATTTATCAAAGTGTCTTCCCCTCACTTGACCTGTAAGGCGCCAGTGATAACTCTCACACCTAAGTTTGTGTTTTATCTCCAAAGGCCAGGCTGGGGAGTTTCGACAATTCTTGACAAAAAGTTGGAGTTATTTGGGAGGTTTAGCTGCTTGGTATCATTCCATTCGCAAACCCATTTCTTTCCTAAATGCTAGCAGTGATTGCATTGTGCTACAACTGTTAAGCAAGTCTGTGTATCTGTTTCCAGACCTTGGCAGATTTTATATTGCTTGGTTAATTTACGCCTTTGTACTGCGGCCCCTGGCTACATTTCAGGCCCTGTCTGGTTTGTCATGTTCAGGTGGTGAGGAGAAGAAACCTTGTGACACTTGGTTGAGTTATTGAAGTTGGGGTTTGAGTACCGTGCAGTTAAAGGGCATTTAAACACTGCCTCTTGCTGTTGGCCAGTTTATATTAATTAAAACCTTAACTGCTGAGGATGACAGGTCTGCAGTATGAAGTACTTAATTGCCCATCCGTAGTTGCCCTTGAGAGCTGGTGGTGGTGGTGAGCTGAGCTGCCTTCTTAAACTGCTGCAAGCCTCAAGGTGTGGGTAAACTCACAATGTTGTTGGGGAGGGAGATTCAGGATTATGACCCAGCTATACTGAGGGAGAGGCAGTATATTTCCAAATCAGGATTTTGTGCGTGTGTCTTGGAGGGCAATGCTATTGTCAAGTGCTGTTTGGTCTTCAGGGGTCAGCTAACAGAGAGAAGAAATCATATATATACATAAAAAAGTCTGCACATGCTGGAAATCCAAAGCAACACACACAAGATACTGGAGGAACTCAGCAGGCCAGGCAGCATCTATGGAAATGAATAGAGAGTCGACGTTTCGGGCCGAGACACTACACAAGCCCGAAACGTTCATTATCTATTCCTTTCCATAGGTGCCGCCTGATCTGCTGAATTCTTCCAGCCTTTTGTGTGTGTTGCTATCAGCGATAGTGCTCCTCCTGGCAGGAAATTCCAAAGATTCACGACTGTCTGAGTAAAGAAATTTTTTCTTCATCTGAGTGGTTAACCCCTTACTTTGTCACAATGATCCCTGGTTATAGACTCCCAGCCAGGGGAAGCAGTATCTCTACATTTATCATGTGAAGCCACTTAAGTATTTTGTACTTTCAATGAGCTCAAGTTGTGAAGAGAGACGATAGGCTGAGTTTTTCTCTGGAGTGTAGGAACCTCTCCTGGATGGCCCACTGTTTGGGTCACTCCATCTCCCCACTGCTATCATCAGGCAGGAGCTACAGAAGCCTGAAGTCCCACACCACCAGGTTCAAGAACAGCTACTTCCCTTCAACCATTTGTTTCTGAGCCAGTCAGCAAAACCTAATCTCTGCACTCTGAGACCCCTTTGCACTAAAATGGCCTTTATTTCTCTTCTAATTATGTTACAGAATATAACATTTTGAAGGGAGTGGTTAAGGATGGTCCCAGTCTCTTCCCCAGGATAGGGCAGTCTAAAATGAAAGGAGCTAAGATTTAAAGTGAAATGGAAAAATTTTAAAGGGAGCTGAGAGACAAGTTTTGCTCCAGAGGGTGGTAGGAATATGGAATGAGCATCTAGAGGAAGTCGCAGAAGTGAGTTCAATTCCAGTGTTTCATGGATTGAAAAAGCTTCGTAGAATGTGAGTCATATGCAGGTAGATGGAACCAGTTCAGTCAGCATGGATGAATTGAGCTTAAGGGTCTGCTTTTTCTGCTGTATAAGGGAGATCACTTCAGCTTCTGAACTTTGAGTCTTTTCCACATCTGCTGAATCTTTTCTGATAGAAAATTTTCTAGGAATCAGTAATGCAGGTATATTCTTCCCAGGTCCAAATTTACACATCATTTTTCAAGATGAATTTTCATAGCCAGTGTATACCATAACTGGAGAAAGATGCTCTTGTACTTAAGTTCTCTTGCAATAAAGCCCAGTGTATCAATGACCTTCTTTAATGCTTGATAGCTTTAAAGTGATGCTTGTACAAGGAAGATTGGATCCCACCGAACCTTTCATCCTCTCACCAATTCAAAGCTACCTACCTTTCCACATTTGTGAGATTAGTGAAGCTTTTGAAGTACAACAGCCAGATCTTTGGAGTCTGAGTCTGCACATCTATCGTCTCCCTCTGGCCTTCCACCTTGTCTCCTTTTCTTCTGATATTTTAAAGACACTTCACCTATCTCCAACAAGGCTTCCAGGTTTGTTTAGATTAATTTTGTGGTCCACATTCCCATGTCATATAGTCATACAGGATGGAACCGGGCCATTCAATTCACCATATCCACACTCAGCAGAAGACCATCCCTAATAATCTGCCTTCCTGTACTTGACCATGGCCTTCTGTGTCTTGGCAATCCATGCGTTTGTCCAGAAACTAAACACTGTCAATGATACTGCTTCCATCGCTCTCTTGGGCAGTATATTCCAGGTACTCACCAGTCATTGGATGAACAAAGGCCCCTTTAGATCCTCTCTAAATCTCTTAGCCCTAAATCAGTGTTTCCCAACCTTTTTTTGCCCAATGACCCCCGAAAGCACCTTCATATTTGCCAACGCTCCTGTTAGGCACAATAAACTTTCTGGTGCCCCCCTCCCCATAGTGTAAAACATGTCTACCATATGCTAACATGAGAAAAATGATTCTGCTTTAAATTTTTATTGGTCTTTAAATCTAGCTTACACAGTACCTGTGCACAGTACAGCAGGTTCGATATCAATGTGGTTTTTAGTAAGAGTTGAAATACCTGGTTCAAGTTGTGGCAGCAAATGCTTTTCAAGTCCCTGCGCGTAACAATGTCCAAGCGGTTTCTGCTTTTGTGAGTATGTGTTTCAGTGGACTGAAGCCTCTTTCAACAAGGTAGGAGGATGGAAATGCAATGAAGAACAGTTTGGCTGTTCTCCAAAGGCCAGGAAACTTTGTATGACAGTGTAGTTACATACCATAAAAGTGAACATTGCTTCCTGTTCTACCACCTTGCAAGAAATGGGTTAATTATCTAGTCTGGAATTTCCAGATAATTTAAATCCTTGAATTGATCCTCAAAATCCTTCTTCAATGACTGCAGGTGTAAGCAGTCCTTTTGCAAATCACCATCTGTGAAAGAGAGTGCCATACTTTCCAAGCAGGGAAATTGTGAGAACATTCTTCTCCCAATGTTTTGCTTATATATTTACAATTTTCTGATTAATGTGGACACTGAACTTTTTGCCTGCATTAAATTGAAATTCTCACCCTGCAGTTTTATATTTAGAATGTTCATTTTGTCATACAGATTGGTTAGGTATTCCACATCTCCATGTAGAAGTTCAATCTCGTTTCCCAAACTCTTGTTGACTTTGAGCAAAAATTCAACCACAGTGTCAATAAGATCAAAGAAACATTTCAAGCAGCTGTCTTTTGACAGCCAACACACTTCAATGTGAAGAAGCAAGCATTCAAGCTCTTCATCGTTATCTTGGCATAACTGGTGAAATATTGTGTTATTTTGTTATTAACAGATATTACAAGAGTCATGGTTGATAAAGTCACCGGCTGAGATTTTTGGCTGCAAGATATTGATGATGAGTTACATGATGGATTGCAAACATTCTTGGAATTTCTTTTTTCATAAATGCCACTAAACCAGCATTGTGACCTGTCATATATGGTGCTCCATCTGATGCATGAGAAATCATATTCCTAATTGGAATAATTTTATCCTTTTATTTTGATTATCTGTTGATATTTAGAAACATAGAAACATAGAAAATAGGTGCAGGAGTAGGCCATTCGGCCCTTCGAGCCTGCGCCGCCATTTATTATGATCATGGCTAATCATCCAACTCAGAACCCTGCCCCAGCCTTCCCTCCATACCCCCTGATCCCTGTAGCCATAAGGGCCATATCTAACTCCCTCTTAAATATAGCCAATGAACTGGCCTCAACTGTTTCCTGTGGCAGAGAATTCCACAGATTCACCACTCTCTGTGTGAAGAAGTTTTTCCTAATCTCGGTCCTAAAAGGCTTCCCCTTTATCCTCAAACTGTGACCCCTCGTTCTGGACTTCCCCAACATCGGGACAATCTTCCTGCATCTAGCCTGTCCAATCCCTTCAGGATTTTATACGTTTCAATCAGATCCCCCCTCAATCTTCTAAATTCCAACAAGTACAAGCCCAGTTCATCCAGTCTTTCTTCATATGAAAGTCCTGCCATCCCAGGAATCAATCTGGTGAACCTTCTTTGTACTCCCTCTATGGCAAGAATGTCTTTCCTCAGATTAGGGGACCAAAACTGCACACAATACTCCAGGTGTGGTCTCACCAAGGCCTTGTACAACTGCAGTAGTACCTCCCTGCTCCTGTACTCGAATCCTCTCGCTATAAATGCCAGCATACCATTCGCCTTTTCCACCGCCTGCTGTACCTGCATGCCCACTTTCAATGACTGGTGTATAATGACACCCAGGTCTCGTTGCATCTCCCCTTTTCCTAATTGGCCACCATTCAGATAATAATCTGTTTTCCTATTTTTGCCACCAAAGTGGATAACTTCACATTTATCCACATTAAATTGCATCTGCCATGAATTTGCCCACTCACCCAACCTATCCAAGTCACTCTGCGTCCTCTTAGCATCCTCCTCACAGCTAACACTGCCACCCAGCTTCGTGTCATCCACAAACTTGGAGATGCTGCATTTAATTCCCTCATCTAAGTCATTAATAAATATTGTAAACAACTGGGGTCCCAGCACTGAGCCTTGCGGTACCCCACTAGTCACCGCCTGCCATTCTGAAAAGGTCCCATTTATTCCCACTCTTTGCTTCCTGTCTGCTAACCAATTCTCTATCCACATCAATACCTTACCCCCAATACCGTGTGCTTTAAGTTTGCACACTAATCTCCTGTGTGGGACCTTGTCAAAAGCCTTTTGAAAATCCAAATATACCACATCCACTGGTTCTCCCCTATCCACTCTACTAGTTACATCCTCAAAAAATTCTATGAGATTCGTCAGACATGATTTTCCTTTCACAAATCCATGCTGACTTTGTCCGATGATTTCACCGCTTTCCAAATGTGCTGTTATCACATCTTTGATAACTGACTCCAGCAGTTTCCCCACCACCGACGTTAGGCTAACCGGTCTATAGTTCCCCGGTTTCTCTTTCCTTTTTTTAAAAAGTGGGGTTACATTAGCCACCCTCCAATCCTCAGGAACTAGTCCAGAATCTAATGAGTTTTGAAAAATTATCACTAATGCATCCACTATTTCTTGGGCTACTTCCTTAAGCACTCTGGGATGCAGACCATCTGGCCCTGGGGATTTATCTGCCTTCAATCCCTTCAATTTACCTAACACCACTTCCCTACTAACATGTATTTCGCTCAGTTCCTCCATCTCACTGGACCCTCTGTGCCCTACTATTTCTGGAAGATTATTTATGTCCTCCTTAGTGAAGACAGAATCAAAGTAATTATTCAATTGGTCTGCCATGTCCTTGCTCCCCATAATCAATTCACCTGTTTCTGTCTGTAGGGGACCTACATTTGTCTTTACGAGTCTTTCCTATTTACATATCTATAAAAGCTTTTACAGTCAGTTTTTATGTTCCCTGCCAGTTTTCTCTCATAATCTTTTTTCCCCTTCCTAATTAAGCCCCTTGTCCTCCTCTACTGAACTCTGAATTTCTCCCAGTCCTCAGGTGAGCCACTTTTTCTGGCTAATTTGTATGCTTCTTCTTTGGAATTGATACTATCCCTAATTTCTCTTGTCAGCCACGGGTGCACTACCTTCCTTGATTTATTCTTTTGCCAAACTGGGATGAACAATTGTTGTAGTTCATCCATGCAACCTTTAAATGCTTGCCATTGCATATCCACCGTCAATCCTTTAAGTGTCATTTGCCAGTCTATCTTAGCTAATTCATGTCTCATACCTTCAAAGTTACCCCTCTTTAAGTTCAGAACGTTTGTTTCTGAATTAACTATGTCACTCTCCATCTTAATGAAGAATTCCACCATATTATGGTCACTCTTACCCAAGGGGCCTCTCACGACAAGATTGCTAATTAACCCTTCCTCATTGCTCAAAACCCAGTCTAGAATAGCCTGCTCTCTGGTTGGTTCCTCGACATGTTGGTTCAAAAAACCATCCCACATACATTCCAAGAAATCCTCTTCCTCAGCACCTTTACCAATTTGGTTCACCCAATCTACATGTAGATTGAAGTCACCCATTATAACTGCTGTTCCTATATTGCACACATTTCTAATTTCCTGTTTAATACCATCACTACTGTTAATAACATTACTACTGTTAGGTGGCCTGTACACAACTCCCACCAGCGTTTTCTGCCCCTTAGTGTTACGCAGCTCTACCCATATCGATTCCACGTCTTCCCGGCTTATGTCCTTCCTTTCTATTGCGTTAATCTCCTCTTTAACCAGCAACGCCACCCCACCTCCTTTTCTTTCACGTCTATCCCTCCTGAATATTGAATATCCCTGAACGTTGAGCTCCCATCCCTGGTCACCCTGGAGCCGTGTCTCTGTGATCCCAACTATATCATAATCATTAATAACAACTGCACTTTCAATTCATCCACCTTGTTACGAATGCTCCTTGCGTTGACACACAAAGCCTTCAGGCACTCTTAGCCCTTATACAATTATGTTGAAAAGTGGCCCTTTTTTAATGCTTGCCCTGGATTTGGCGGCCTGCCACTTTTACTTTTCTCCTTACTACTTTTTGCTTCTACCCTCACTTTACACCCCTCTGTCTCTCTGCACTGGTTCCCATCCCCCTGTTGTGAACTAACCTCCTCTCGCCTAGCCTCCTTAATTTGATTCCCACCCCCCAACCATTTGTTTCTAACTTTTTACAAAAGAGAATCATAAACTTTTCCATTTTTGATAAACTGTACATATGCCATTAGCAATTCCTTATTGTCTTGCACAGTTGACTCATCCAGTTGTATCCCAAATTCTGTTGTTGTAGCTCTGTACATACAGTACTTGATACTCAGTGCCTTCACTCATTTCATCAATACGACGAGCTACGGAGTTATTACTCAGAGGAATTGATTTTAAAATACTGGTATCCATTTTGAGAACAGTGGTGAGCACTTCTGTTAGAGCAGACATTATTAATCTTTCACCAATTGTATGAGATTTTCCACACTTTGCTGTCATTTTGGAAATGTTATAAGAAGCAATGACACCATATCAAGGTCATTTTTAGCTTTCTTGGCAAAGAACTCAAGTGTGCAATGCGTTTCAAATGTTTCTTTCATCTTCTGGAACTGAGTAATACCATAAGTAGCCTTTTCAGGGTGTCTTTTACGGAAATGTTTCTACAACCATGATGGCTTCATGGCTTCATTAGACAGTACAGTATCACAAATCAGACACATGGGATGTCGCTGATCTGACGGGAATGAAATAAAACCATACTTCAGGTATGTAGCGTTATATTGACGCACTGTCTGTAGTTTCTGTTCCTTTGCAGGATTAGAATTCAAGGGTTCAGCACCTTCTGATTCAGAGATCACACCATATGTATTAATTATTAGCAGGGCTAAATTAAAATAAAAAATTAATGCAAACTGGTAATGCCTATTGGATATTGACGACAGCAGCGAGTTGACATGGACAGTCAGGTCTTGGCCTCAAGTTAAGGTACCTCTTATCACACCCCCCCCCCACCCCGATGACTTCTATTTCCCCTAATGGCCCCTTAAGGCATGTAATTGCCCCTGTTGGGAAGTACTGCCTTAAATCTATGTCAAAGTCATTTCAAGGCCAGCTGGTCAGAATTCAGGGACAGCACTTCTTGCCCGTGAAAGAGAAAGACGTGAGTAGTAAGGGTCAAAACCTCCAATGATAAGAGATGTGGCAAATTTAGTCAAAAAGGAAAAAGAAGCATATGTAAACTTTAAAAAACTGAAGTTGGACACAGCTTTTAATGACTATGGGAAATCTCAAGGCAATTTATACATAAATTTAGAAACAGGAGGGTAACTGGGAAGAGGAGAAGACCACTTAATGACATAGGAGGGAATATATGTCTGAAGCCAGAGGAAGCTGGCAAGATACCAAGTAAGTAGCTTTCATTGGTACTAACCACGGAAAAGGCCATGAAGGACAGCAAGATCAGGCAGAGGTACGCTGATATCTTAGGACATTTTGATATCAAGGTGAAGGTGTAAAGAACACTAGGGTGGATAAGTCTCCAGGGCTTGTTGGAGTTTATCTCAGATTTTTGAGAGAGGAGGAGAGTGGTGGGGCCTTCAGAGATCTTTCAATCCTATCTATCACCAGGTGAGGCCCCACAAGACTGGAGAGGACTGGTTACCATGCCACTATTACAGTCCAGGGGAGTCGGAGTTCAATTCCAGCATCCTCTGTTTGCAAGTTTGTGCATTCCTTCCCGTGTGTGTGCGGGTTTCCTCTGGGTGCTCCAGTTTCTTTCCACATACTGATTGGCGGTTTGTTGGTCACTGCGAATTGTCCCATGATTAGGCTAGGATTAAATCGGGTGGTTGCTGGGAGGCACAGTTTGACGAGCCTACTCCATGTTTTATCTCTAAATAAACTAAATAAAATGAACAGCAATTGTAATTCCTTTGTGTATAAAGGCAGTAGGCCTTTGGTGGTAAGGAAGTTAATGGAAGAGGTTCTTAGGGATATGATTTACTTACGTCTGGAAAAGCATGGACTTAGGAATAGCCAAGATGGCTTTGTTTGGGGGTTGAAGTCATATAGGCTCGATAGAATTCTTCTGAGAAGATGACGAAGATGATTGAAGATAGTGCAATGGGTGCTGTTTCCTTGGCCTTTGGTAAAGCATTTGACAAGTTCTCTGAAGATAAAGGCACATGGAGATTTGGAAGACTGGATTCTAAATTGGTCTTGCCATAGAAGATAGAGGGTAGTGGTGCGATGTAAAATCTGACTGGAGGTCTGTGACATTGATGTTCCACAGAGATCGGTGTTGCTTGTGATATATATTGCAGATAACCCATAAGTAAAAGGAAAAGTGGATAGTGTAATTGGTTGTCAAAGGATTCAGCAGATTTTGAACCAATTGGAAATATGAAACATTGGGTGGAGTTTAACGTGGACAAGTGTGAGTTGTTTTATTTTGGGAAGTCTCAGTGTCCTTCAACATCCAAGGTTCTTTGTACCTGTTGTTCTTGGCTTTCATCATTACCAAAACATGATGTGAGCCTATTTTTCAGCTTCAGCTACCTACTGTAGCCACATTGTAAGTCCGTAAGAGCAGAATTAGGCCTTTCAGCCCATTGAGACTGCTCTGCCATTCTTTATTTTTGTAATTTATTTTTTTTATTGAAGTTCATCATCAAACAAACATTTCCATGAGATGTATTTCAGATATTGTACATATATATCATATAGTCATATATGCCACAAATCTCCACATAATATTTATCTGAGGTATACACCTATAGAAAAGAGAGAAAGAATAAGCAAAAGGAAAAAAACTATGTACAAGTAGGGAGTGATCTCTTTTTTACAACATATTCATTGATTTGTGAGAATAAAATCAGGCTTATGAGGTGTTATGTAGTTAAACCAATTTCCCAGTATGATTCAAATTGTTCCAAGTTAGGATTAACAGTTGCTGTTATCTTCTTCATTTTGGAAATGTCCATTGTAATTTCCATCCATACATTTAAAGTTGGGCTGTCCTGGTAAGAGTCTTTTTACCAGCCGTCAGCAGTATATTCATTAAATATTTATCTCTTTTCAACCATTCTTGAGGTATATACCCAAAATATATGGTCTTACTTTCTAAGGGTATTTCACATTTAAAGATGTCTTGTAGGGCATTGTGTATCCCACTCCAATAGTCTTTGATAACGGGGCATTCCCAGAAAATATGATAAGGGTTTGCATTTTGATTTCCACAATTTCTCCAGCAACCAGGGAGGTTACTATCATAATGGGATTTCTGATAGGGTGTAATAAAATATCCTATCAAGTTTTTCCACCCAAACTCCCTCCATTTCTGTGAACTGGTACACTTCCATTGATACCTCCATATTATTGTCCGTTCGTCCTCTGATATAATTATCCCTCCTTCCTTCTCCCATTTTGTTTTAATGCATGAAGTCGAATGTGTTTTAAGATTTGACAAACCCTTATACACGCTTGAAATTATTCTACTACCGTTGTCTGAATTATATGCTTTTCTAAATAGCTCTATCAGACATGTACTTGCCTTGGTTACATTTTTAACCGTCCTATTAACATACTGTCGCATCTGTAAATACCGATAAAAGTCTTGTTTTTCTAATAAGTGTTTCTCTTTAAGCATTTCAAAACTGAACAGTGTTCCTTCTTCCATTATATTGCAAAGAACTGTTATTCCTTTAGCTGACCAGTCTTTAAATCTAGCAAAACTGCTCTGCCATTCTATCATGGCTGATTTATTATCCCCCTTAACCCCACTCTCCTGCCTTTTCCCTGTAACTATTGGCACCCTTACTAATCAAGAACCTATCAGCCTCTGCTTTAAATATACCCGGTGACTTGGCCTCGACAACAGTCGGTGGCAATAAATTTCACAGATTCACCACTCTCTGAATAAAGAAATTCCTCTGTATCTCAGTTCTAAAGGGACATCCTTGTATTCTGAAGCTGTGCCCTCTAGTTCTGTACTCCCTCTCTATAGGAAACATCTTCTTCACGTCCACTCTATCTAGGCCTTTCAGTATTCAATAGGTTTCAATGAGATCCCCCTCATTCTTCTAAGCTCTTGTACGTACAGGCCTAGAGCCATCAAACTCTCCTCATACATTAACCACTTCATTCCCCGGATCATTTCTGTGAAGTTCTCTGAACACTCACTGATGCTAGCACATCCTTTCTTAGATAAGGGGCCCAAACTTAAAAACTTCTATAAATGTACCATTCTGACAGGCTGCATCACTCTCTAGTATGGGAGGGGGTGGGGGGGGCTACTGTACAGGACCGAAAGAAGCTGCAAGGGTGTAGATTTAGTTGGCTCCATATCGGGTACCAGCCTACAAAGTACCCAGGACATCTTCAAGGAGCGGTATCTCAGAAAGGCAGCTTCCTTTATTAAGGACCTCCAGCACCCAGGGCATGCCCTTTTCTCACTGTTACCATCAGGTAGGAGGTACAGAAGGCTAAAGGCACACACTCGGCGATTCAGGAACAACTTCTTCCCCTCTGTCATCTGATTACTAAATGAACATTGAGTCGCCTCACTATATGTGGATGTGGAAGCATTGGAAAGGGTACAGAGGAGATTTACCGGGATGCTGCCTGGTTTAGAGAGTATGCATTATGATCAGAGATTAAGGGAGCTAGGGCTTTACTCTTTGGAGAGAAGGAGGATGAGAGGAGACGTGATAGACGTGTACGAGATAATAAGAGGAATAGATAGAGTGGATAGCGAGCGCCTCTTCCCCAGGGCACCACTGCTCAATACAAGAGGACATGGCTTTAAGGTAAGGGGTGGGAAGTTCAAGGGGGATATTAGAGGAAGGTTTTTTACTCAGAGAGTGGTTGGTGCGTAGAATACACTGCCTGAGTCAGTGGTGGAGGCAGATACACTCATGAAGTTTAAGAGACTACTAGACAGGTATATGGAGGAATTTAAGGTGGGGGGTTATATGTGAGGCAGGGTTTGAGGGTCGGCACAACATTGTGGGCCGAAGGGCCTGTAATGTGCTGTACTGTTCTACAAACGTTTTTATGTTCTATGTTCTATGTTGAGGATTGTCTTCACTGACAGGGTGAAAAGGCTCTGGAGATCATTTCCCTCTCCCTTGCATCACCCCTACTGGAACATGGGCTGCTGATGCTGGCTCACCAGAGTCATCTGTCCTGCACCAGTCTTTCAAGCTGTTCCCAGGTGTAGTCCGTCTACTTGGTGTATCCTACCTCTCCCAGGACTGAGGCCGGTGGAGCCTCTGTTGGCATTTCGTAGCACTAGGTTTTTATGGGATGGGGTTACTAGCCCCAGGCCCAACCCTCCTTTTGCAGCCGGATTTGAAACAGTCCATGGTAGATTCTTCCCATCCCCGGGACAGGCTGACACTCTAATCACATTTAGGAAATAATTGGATGAGCAATTGTCACATGTCTGCAGGCAAAGAAACTAGAATGTTGGTAAAGTCAGAGTCGAGTTTATTGTCATATGTACAGACAGATACAATGCAAAATGACTTACATCACCGTCATAAGCACAAACATTTCTTGTGAATGTAAGCAGTATTCAGTTACAAAATACACGTGGACTAAGATGTTAACTGCCCTGTGCTATCACCAGTGGGATCATCAGTTGATCTGCCACCTGTCTTCAGGAGTTTCGGCCCGCTTATGATCAAGGCTCCCTCGAGGTGGTGGGCCAGCAGTGCTAAAGCATCACCTCCCACTGGTGAGTTTAAAAACTTGGCATCTGCCTCTATCAGAGTGTTGGTCACTTCCATCCAACAGATAGTCTGCTCTTCGGGTGTCTATGCAACTACTGAAGGGTTTGCAAGATATGTATACACTGTGTGACTATCTGCCCCTCTGGACATACTTGGTCCACACCCATGCTGATTCTTTCTCTGCTGCCTCAGCTACAGCCCTGCTGGTTGACTTGATTTCTCTTCTAGTGAAGCCACCGTCACGCAGCCACTTCTGGAAAGTGAATGCAATAAACCCATGGCAGCCTACTTCGAATGGATAGCATGAGACCTTCCACCCTCTGTCTCTGCACTCTGATCTTAATTCTGCATACTTGGTTAACTTGTGCTCATGGGATTCATCATGTTGTCTTCCCAGGGGACTGTGAGTTCACCAATAACCACTTCTCTACCGGTGTCAGACCATACGATTATATCTGGACGCAATGTTGTGAAAGCTATTTGCTCCAGGAAACTGCCTTTCCCATCCAGGTCAGCCTTGACACACCAATCATTGGCTGAAGAAAGTATGCTTGGATCATGAGCCTACGCTGTACACCCTTGACTTGGAGCCTTCTTTCACAAATGATATGCGATGTTCTGTGCAGCATGGGGCATGAGATAAGTTGTGCTGCAGTACTCTCTGCTCAACCGCTTCTGTTACAACTTTGAGAACGTTGTTATGTCTCCAAGTGTACATGCCGCTGGAAAGATTGACTCTGCATGCAATCAAAATATGTTGAAGTGTTCCCTTCTCGCCACAAGCAACACACCTGTCTGTCTTATCTTCATACCAGGTGCTGAGGTTGGCAGGTGTTGGGAGCAGATCGTACGTTGCTCTGCATAGAAAAGAGATGCGGAGCAGTTCCATCTGCCACAGAACATTCCAAGATAGGTGTGGTTGTTCAACACTTTCCCACCAGGTCCGAGCCCTTTGTTTGGCTAGGCCAGCTGTTTTAGCTAATCTCTTCTCCTCTTCTACCTCTCGTATTTCTTGTATTACAAGCTCAAGGTGCTCCTTACTTGTAGAAGATGACCACCACTTGTGGGTTGTCCATCCAAGTCCCTGGCAGCCTAGCTGGATAGCCCCAACCGTCTCCTTGTGCTTCAATCTAGACTCTGCCTCATCAACTGCTACACGGGCTGACCACTTCCTGCCTGATCTCACATCCGGCTGGGTGTTCTTAATGATAGGGTCTTTTGAGTCTCTAAGCATCAAGAATGATCTTACCTTGGCTACCTTGACCTCTTCAACAAGGGATTGCACTGGGATGGTAAGCTTTGTCTGGCTACTGTGGATTGCAACGTTGGTGAGGCTGCTCGGTACTCCAAGCCACTTCTTCACATAATTGTTGATCTTCATTGCCTCAACGTGGGACATTGCCACTTCATAGACAGTTAGTGGCCACATTATCCGTGGCATCAGTCCATACTGCAAACACCACAACTTCAACTTGCCAGGCAAGCCACACTTGCCAACAGACATCAGACCTCTGCTGATCTGTTCTCCTGTCTTTTGAACTCCTTTGGTATCTCTCAGCTCCTCTGTGTACCATCGCCAGAGGCTCTTAACTGGTTGGTCCTGAATGGATGGAATCTCCTCTCCACAAAGGGTGAAATGAAAGTCAACCAGCTTTCCTCTCCTAAGAACAAGGCTCCTTGACTTCTTGGTCTTGAACTTAATTCTTCCCCAATCCATTAGCTCCTCGAGTCTAGATAGTACATATTCCACTGCCTCTGTGCTGGGACCCAA